>NW_021145878.1:0-50000 GCF_002837175.3 Physeter macrocephalus | reverse complement strand
GGCCAAACCCACTGAAGGAGGAAGCAGCCAGAGAGGGAAATCAATTGCCGATGGATAAATAAATAGCCTGGCCTCAGGGACCAAAGTTCTTATTGACACAGTCTCCCAGTGTTTACCTGGGAAGTGGGGGAGAGAGCCACCTACTGCTTACCCCCATACACACGCCACCCTTCCTCAGAGCACTGTGCTTGGCAGGGCACCAGATCAGAGCACCCTCCAAGTTTAGGGCAGTGCCAGAGGTGGTAACTCTTGTGGTTATTGCAAACCTTGAGCTTCAGCTGTGTCTCAAGAGGTCACCACAGTCTAAGCTGGGCTCTCCTACCCTCTTCATCCTAGGTCTCCACCTCCTTGCTGTACTTTGGGAACCCCTGTTGATAATAGTGCATGCAGTGGGAAGGCTGGGACAAGAGAACAAGGATTTAGCCGCACCCCTGCCTCTAACTTCTGTGTATCATTGATGTCTCAGCAGTTTCCTTTTCTGTGAGAGCAGACTTGGAGCCATAAGGTTCCTCTGTAGCTCTGAGTCTACAGCCTTCAGGTGTGCTTCCCTTCCTCTCTTTTTCATTTTATTTGCATTATTGTTTGCATGTGTTTCCACATTATGTGTTAGTTTGTACTTTTACCCCTTAGGCCTGAAATAACTTTCCTCCAGTTGTCACTTGGTATAGTAGAAAGAGCACTGGACTGTGGGAGTCAAGACACCTGGACTCTGGTTCTACCACTGCCTAGTTATATAACCTTGGGCGAGTCACTTAACTTCTCCACATCTGTTTGTTCCTCTGCACAGTGGGGTTGATATTTGTCTCGTCCAGCTTTTATGGGGTTGTTAGGATCAAATGAGACTGTGTATGTGAAATTACTGGGGAAGAGGCCAGAGTATATTTTCGTAGACTTTTAAGATAGGCAGACCAATCCTTGAATACCGCCTCTGCCATTTACTGACAGTTCACCTCTTTGAGCCTGTTTCTCCATTTATAAAATAGGACCAAATCCTACATCAGGTGTGTGAGGATAAACGACACCAGGTACTTAAAGCATTGAGCATAGTGTCCGGCACGTTGTTAAGCATCCAGTGGATGACAGTATAGGTCTCTGTTCTTCACTTCCTTGTTGGCCAGCTGGAGTGAGGTCCAGGAACAAACCCAGGCTGGAATAAGAGGCTATATTTTTCTCCCTCAGGAATGAACCAACATTTTCCAAGTATTTACTTGCTAAATGCTTCCCCATATAAGATTTCTATCAATCTTCTCAACAATTGGGTAAGGTGGATGTCATTATTGCTAGTTATAGATAATGAACCAAAGCTCAAGAAAGTTAAATGACTGGACCCAGTCACACAGCCAGTAAGTAGTAGAGCCTGGACAAGAACCCAAGCCTTCTGAATCCAAATTCTGCATTTTTTCCATCAGCTCATAAATATGTAAACAAAAACTAAAGGAAATTGTGGAAACTAACCTTTTCCTATGTTTTTTCAAGTTAACGTTGGTGAGGACTGTCCGGTATTTGATGGCCTCTTTGAGTTCTGTCAGCTATCTACTGGTGGCTCTGTGGGTAAGGAATATACATCCCTCTTTAAAGGCTGTGCTGGGTTGTACTAGTGAGGTCTGTCTTTTAGGCCACTATCCCAGTGAGGCTGACCTGTGACCCTGTAAATGGTCCTGTGAGTTTTTACCTTAGCTCTTGAAAATGTCCTTCTGGTTTAGTCCCAGCCCAGGTTCAATCTGACATGGTACAGACAGGTGTCCTTGGCTGTCCTCTCCTACCAAGACATCCTATATACAGGAACTCTCTGCAGACCTCATGGGCTTGTTGAGATGCTGTACATAAAAGTAACTTGTGAACTGCACAGTGCTATAAAAATGGGAAGTGTCATCATCTGTATCTTACAAAAGATCAGAAATACTCCCCACACATCTCCCACTTCCATTAGTAATGTCTAGATTACCTCCAGGATCACTCCACGCTTTCTTTTATTTTCCCTTTAAAATTTAGGAAGTTTTTTTTCTTTTTTTTTAAATTAATTAATTAATTTTGGCTGCACTGGGTCGTAGTTGCAGCGTGCGGGATCTTTAGTTACGGCATGCATGCGAGATCTAGTTCCCCAACAGGGGATCGAACCTGGGCCCCATGCATTGGGAGTGCAGAGTCTTACCCACTGGACCACCAGGGAAGTTCTACTCTACCCTTTCTTAACAAATGTTTATTTTTCTATGATCATTGTTTTTTCTCCTCCCACCTCGTTACCACCTCCTAATATAATCTCAGAAAACAGAAGTGCACAGGGAAAAAAATTGACTATAATCACACTGTCGACAGATAACCATTGTTACCATTTTGGTGTTTGTACATCCATGCTTTTTTCTGTGTGCATATATCTGGACATAACATATATACATCTGTATTTTACAAAAAATGTGTCATATATATGTATAGTTTTGTTTCTACATTTTTTACTCAGTAAATCTTCTTATTTATTTAATTTTAAAATTTATTTATTTTTGGCCACTCCATGCGGCTTGGGGGATCTTAGTTCCCTGACCAGGGATTGAACCCTGGTCCCCAGCAGTGGAAGTGGAGTCCTAACCACTGGACTGCCAGGGAATTCCCTTTATGTTTTTATTGCTATTAAAGTTATATTGCCACGAAGGCACTTGCACACATGGTGTGTATTTCTCTCTTCTTCTTGGACCTATTTGTACTTTAAGCCTCTACTACATTTGATATCTTCAAAATGTTTTGACCATGAACCACATTTAGAAGTATTTACACTTGCAATCCAGGTTATGCATGCACATGCACAACACCCTCTCTCACTCTGAAGCCAGTTTCACAAAACAGTGGTTACCTTTATGGTTATTCTGATATTTTTATTCTAGTCTGTCTCATTTAAAAATATATATACTAATCATAACCCACTAAACCAATTTTAAGGCCTACTAGTGAGTTACCACCTTCAGTTTGGAAAACAGTTTTTTTAGAGTAGCCAATATCATGTTTATTCCTGTTAGAATAGGGTAGGGGGAGAGGACTGGCTTGTGAATTGTACAATACAGCTGTTGAATAGGCAGGTCCTACCTCTCACTGGGTTCCCTTGGCTTCTTGGGGGAAAGGGAGAGAGTGGCTTGATAACAGGCTTGTGTTCTTTCTTCCCACGTCCAGCAAGTGCCGTGAAACTTAATAAGCAGCAGACGGACATCGCTGTGAATTGGGCTGGGGGCCTACACCATGCAAAGAAGTCCGAGGCATCTGGCTTCTGTTACGTCAATGATATCGTCTTGGCCATCCTGGAACTGCTAAAGTATGCCTTCCTGGCCTTGTCTCTTGGAGGAGCACCTTAGGCCAGGTTCCCATTTCCCTCTCCCCCGGGCTTGCCTCCCTAGTTTGCTTTTCCTAGCAGTGTGCTGGCTAGGATGTGTTCGGTGAGTGTCTCTGGCCATCCTCTCCTTGACGGGGTCTTGATTTGATCTGAGCCCACGGCAAGATCAGGGGCAGGCGCTGCTCAGATCCTGCCTCCAGAGTGTCCCTGTGTGGCTGGAGTTGACCCTGGCTGTAGAGTAGGAAGATCGGACTTGATCGGCTTGGTCAGGCCTCTGGAGACACCCTGCCGCTCCTCCACCTTCCTTCAGCCAGTTTCCACGTCTCTGGTGCTTAGAGATACCTGAGGGAGGCAGCCAGCCCGGTAAGCTGGGACCTGGCGCCCTTGGCGCGTCCCACTCCCAAAGAGCCCCCAGAACCCCCTGACCCCCTTCTGATCCTAGGTATCACCAGAGGGTGCTGTATATTGACATTGATATTCACCACGGCGATGGCGTGGAAGAGGCCTTCTATACCACAGACCGAGTCATGACTGTGTCCTTTCATAAATATGGAGAGTACTTCCCAGGAACTGGGGACCTACGGGTGAGAACTCCCTTCAGGGGCCAACCAGCTCACCCTCAGCTGCCAGCTCTTAACTCTCCTATCTCACGTCACCAAAAACCACTTCCTGCATCTTCTGCCATTCAGAATACCACACCCCAGCCTGGGACACCTACCATGGTCTCTTTCCCTCTTATTCTGGAGGAAGGGAATGATGGTACCTAAAGGGTTGGAAGGGATGGGGGTCTCCTAACTATTGCATTTCCCTCCTGGCCACAGCTGAGTTGCATTACACTATTCACGTGTCCCAGACAGCTTGAATTTTAGGCTAGAAATATCAGGTTCTCTCCCATGGGCTAGGAATTGGGACCTTTATGGACCATCTCAATGGTTCTTAATATTTTTAGGTTACCCTCCCCTTTGACCATCTGACTGAAAGCTACGTACTCTCTCCCCATAAGTACATGAAATTTTACATTTGATATCAAATAGTTAATAGACACCTCCTCCTACTGAAGCCCATCCATGGACCTCAGGATAAGAACCCCTGGAAGCTGATTCATTAAACTGTTCTGCTTTGTGAGAGCATGAATGCAATGAAACCAGCCATTTTGCCATGCCAGTGGCCCTTGGGTGAAAAAGTGGCACTGATTCAGTTGTTTGCTATGGCAAGCATTATAATAACTGAGCCTTTACAATTTTGAAGAATTCTTCTTCCGTTTCTGCTTTACTTCCACAACTCCCTAGAGAGGAGAGTGGTGGGTAGAGGAGTGAGCAGTAAAGCACTCTGGAAAGGAAAGGGTGGTTGTGGGGTGGGTGTTATTTCTATGGTCCAGCCCCCAGCCACCTTTAACCCAGTCCAGAGGGAGAGGTCTCATGCTGTGTGGTAGGATATTCAGTCTCTGGTCCCATAAATGATTCTCAGCCTGGGTGCAGACTCAGTGGTGTCCAGAGACGTGAGCTAGACTTGTTCCACCAGTGAGGGGAATGGTGCTAACCTGCTCTGTCCCTGGCCCACCTCATGGGCCCAGCTTATCTCTCTTAGAACCACTGCTTCTTTCCTTAGCCTTCCAGCCCTCATCCTTGAACTTCCTCCTAGCTTCATCATCTTTCAGTTTTACTTTAATGTGCTTCTTGATTAGGATATCGGGGCTGGCAAAGGCAAGTATTATGCTGTTAACTACCCGCTCCGAGATGGGATTGATGACGAGTCCTATGAGGCCATTTTCAAGCCGGTAAGTGGCTTAGGCTTATCCACCACTGGGCTATAAACAGGATTGATCTAAGGGAGGGGTAGCAAAGCACCTCCAGTGTACTTCGGGATCTCTCCCCACTGAGAGGCCGGCTGGAAATGAAATGTGTTTGAACCCTGGATTGCATGCTGTATGGCCAGTTAGGGGAACAAAATTCATCCAGATATTTACTGATGCCTTCTGTGGGTCAGGCCCTCTGCTGGATATAAGAATAGCTAAGACATGATCCATGCCCTTAAAGACCTCACAGTCTGTGGTGTGGGAGGCAAGCACATACCCGACAGCATGTGGTCAGTGCTGTTTTTGAGGGATGAACAGAGGAGTGAGAGAGAAACTGCTGCCTGGGCTGGGGAAAGGGTAGTCAGAGATGATTTCACAGAGGTAGTGACATTTGAGCTGGACTTTGAGAAATGAGGAGTTACCCATGTGAAGGAGGCTGGGGCTGGAGGGGAGGGGTGGCATTCAGCACAGGGAACAGCACCAGCAGAAGCATAGAGGTGCCAGTACGTAGTGTGTAGGCCAGTATGATGTGGGGGAGGAATGTTGAAGGATGTGGTAGGAAATGTTTGTCGGGGTCAGCATTTCAAAGGGAGCCTTGAATGCCATGCTGAGGAGTTAAATCTTCACCTGTAAGCAATAAGGAACCATTACTAGAGTAGTAACCTAGTTAGGTTAGGTTAGGTGGTCGTTTAGCAAACACCAGGTGCCTACTATGTACCTTGTAGTAAGGGCAACAGAAAAGCCTAAGTTATGGTCTCTGTCCTCAGTTACATTAGAATCTAGTTGTGAGAATGAGATAAACAAAAGTGAATCGCCTCCTTACAGTATAAGGCTCAGAGTCTGTAGGACCATATGCGTAGAGCAGATGCAGCCAAGGGTCAGCAGGGCTTCTTGGAGCAGCGAAAGAAGGGAAAGATCTAGGGAATTGATAAGGAGGTTGTTTTAGGTTCCTTATTAGAGCTAGAAGGCTCTTGGAGATCCTCTCAAATTGGAAAACTGAACAAATTGGGGAAATGAGAAGCCCAGGCTGGTACTCCCTTTTCTCTACCGCTAAGCCTGAGGGAGAGTGGAAAGGTAGGAGGGAGTGATAAGGAACCGAAGAAAGTGCTGCACCCACACTTTTCAGCCTGAACCTCAAATAGTTTTTCTTGAGGCTGGTAGTGACCAGGTTGTGTCCTTTCAGGTCATGTCCAAAGTAATGGAGATGTTCCAGCCCAGTGCAGTCGTCTTACAGTGTGGCTCTGACTCCTTGTCTGGTGATCGGTTAGGTTGCTTCAACTTGACCATCAAAGGTGAGACCAGGTAGCATAGAGACGGGAGGGCAGGGTCCTGCCGGGTGCTCCTGTAACTTGGCACACCTTCTCCCACCAAAGGGCACGCCAAGTGTGTGGAATTTGTGAAGAGCTTCAACCTGCCTATGCTGATGCTGGGAGGAGGTGGCTACACCATTCGTAATGTCGCCCGGTGCTGGACGTACGAAACAGCTGTGGCCCTGGACACGGAGATCCCTAATGGTAATAGCTGCAGGGCCAGATTGGGCTGGGCAGCGCAGGAGCTCACGTGCCCCTTTCCCACTGGCTCTACAGCCTCTCCTCTTCAGACTCTGATTCTCCTGCTATCCTCTTGTGGTTTTCAGACCGTAGCTGTCAGGTTTTTTTCTGAGTCCTTTAGTTGACCCTGTCCCCTGTCCCTCAGCTGCTGGTCTGGACAAAATTATCAGTGCTTATCTATAGCTTTGGAATTCATACTCTGTAGGGTAACTAGGGTAGTGAGTGAGGGAGTGCTCACACACACACACACACAGGTGCGTATGCACACGAACACACCACTGGTGTGGACACTGGAGAATGGCTTTAAAAAAAATTGAAATCCTATAGGTACCCAAGCCTCACCCTATCTTGGAGGCATGCTTCTCTGTTTGATAGTTGGGCTCACAGGTCCAGATAAACCTACAAATGCTTTTCTCAGGGTCCCATGGTGGCCAGGTCTCTTAACTCTCTCACCCTCCGCCCCAATTAGAGCTTCCATACAACGACTACTTCGAATACTTTGGACCAGATTTCAAACTTCACATCAGCCCTTCCAATATGACTAACCAGAACACTAATGAGTACCTGGAAAAGATCAAGTGAGTATATCCTCCCCCACACCCCTAATTGAACATGCCAGGCTCTGGTTGGTCCCTGACCAGAGCCCAGCTACCTCTCTACCATTGGCCATAGACAGCGACTGTTTGAGAACCTGAGAATGCTGCCCCATGCACCTGGGGTCCAAATGCAGGCCATTCCTGAGGATGCCATTCCAGAGGAGAGTGGCGATGAGGATGAAGAAGACCCTGACAAGCGCATTTCAAGTAAGACCCAGACCCAGGGGCCTCTACCTTCCCACTCTGCAGGCAGTTCTGACTTCCCTCCACTGTTCCTGGCTCCACATTCTCCCCAAGCTGCCCACCTGTTGAGAAACCCAGTACCTGTGCCTGTAGGGATAATTTTAGAGAGTCCAGGTCCCCTTCCCTTGGTGTCTTTTGAGGGAACATGCAAGAAAGCGCTGGGCAGACCCTGAGATAAAGAATCTGCTCTCCCTCCCATATTTTCCATTACCTCCCAGTCTGTTCCTCGGACAAACGAATTGCCTGTGAGGAAGAGTTCTCCGACTCTGACGAGGAGGGAGAAGGCGGTCGCAAGAACTCTTCCAACTTCAAAAAAGCCAAGAGAGTCAAAACAGAAGACGAGAAAGAGAAAGACCCAGAAGAGAAGAAAGGTGGGTTTGGGTTGGGCCAGGACCTGGATCTTGAGCCCCAGGCCCTGGAGGAGGAATTTATGTAGGGCACTGGGAGGAGGGAGCTGACTCAGGCCCTGCCAGCTCCTTAGGGCTCTTCCTTAGCTACTTGGGCCTTTCACTGGTTCCCAGAAGTGGCAGGGCCCACAAAAGAATGAAACTCAATTCGTCATCTTCACTGGCTGATTGAGCCCCGCCAGGCTCCAGAGCCAGGGACATGCCTGGGCTCCCCGTGGTCAGGAGCATGGCTCTCACATACCACCCAAGCCCTTTTCTCAGTGCTTCACCCCAGTTTCCCAGGGGGCTGCCTCCACCCACAGGGTTCAGGCTCTAGCAGGTTGAGAAACCGGTCCAACCTGTTTGTCCTCTGCAGGGCTCGATGGGAGGGCCTGGGATGGGCTTTTCTCTCTTTTGTATGTCCAGTAAGCTGTAGTGTTGGGGAAGGGGTTTCAGAGTAAGTGGAGATCCCATGGGTCTTTCCAGAGGGGCTGCCCTTGGCCATCCCTGCACTCTTATGTTCTAGAAGTCACAGAAGAGGAGAAAACCAAGGAGGAGAAGCAAGAAGCCAAAGGGTGAGGAAGGAGCTGTCTGTCATCTCCCTGGCATTGGAGCACCAGCCCCTTTGTCCCACCACGCTGAGAGGGAAGGCGCAGGGACAGCTGGTCCAGCTTACAAAGGCCTCTTTCAGGGACCAGTCTGTCTGTCTCTGCAGTTCTAGGCAGAGCTAGGAAGCCCCAGCCTTTAGCAGTCACCTGGGCAGCTGGGGTCCTGTGGAAGTCATTGTACCCACACTTTTGCCTCAAAGCCTCTAGGGTGGGTTATCTCATGCCGATCTCTGCTCTCTCCACAGGGTCAAGGAGGAGGTCAAGTTGGCCTGAACAGACCTCTCCTCTCCAGTTCTGGCTTCTTGCCAAGTTCCCCACCTTTATCCCACAACCCCTCAGATTTTATATTTTCTATTTCTCTGTGTATTTATATAAAAATATATTAAATATAAATATCCCCAGGGACTAGACAGGAACCAGGGCCCTGAGCTCAGGGCACACGTGTTAGGTGAGCTTTTCTAGTAGCTGCCTCGCCACCCATCCCTCCCGAACTCTTAATTTTGAACCATAACGGATGCCAGGTCTGGGTGGAAGGGGTACACTTAAAGCAGCCATAGGACAAAATGTTGAAGTGCCTGCCTAGTAGCTTTGAAAAGGTGCCCTTATTGAGCATTTTAGAAGGGGTGGCTGGGTCTTCAGGGACTCCCTGTTGTTCTCAGGCTCTTGTCATCAGCCATTTTTAGATTGATTCTGTTCTCATACCTTCCCACTGGCCCCCAGTGAGCCAAGAAACTCACACTGCCTGCCCTCTCTGTCCTCCCCACAATTCTGCAGATGAAGATTGGTAGTCTAGTTTCCTTTTTGAGATACTATTTTCGTTTTTGTGAGAATCTTTGTAATAAAATGGTACATTTCTACACCCTCCTGAGCTTGTCTCCTAGTAGTATCCCTGGGTTCATTCTGACTCCACTTCCCTGCCCTTCTGGTGTCCATGAGGATCTGGGCAACCCCTCAAAAACAAAAGAACCCCACAAACTTACCTGTCTCAAGCCCCCCTCAAGGTTTGAGGTAGACCAGTCTTCTCACCCTACCCCAGAAGACCACTCACTAAAAAGCACCACTAAAGGGACGACATTTATTCCTTTTCCAAATGTTACAGTAAAACCAGGTGGAAGAGAATGGTTTTAGCAGTTAGAAAAAAAAAAAAAAATTACAAATCTGGGGTTTGGCCATTAAAAGTTATTTACAACAATGGGAGGGGAAAAAAAAAAAAAAGACAACAAGAAGTTGTTTCACATTACATACCTCCCCCCCACCCCAAAGCTTAATACTTGCTTACCAAGTCAAAAAAGAGACACAGTTGATTCACAAGCTGGAGGTTCGAACTTGAGTAAGACATTTAGAAAAACCTAGACGGGGCAGTGTCCTCCCCAGCCCAGGGGCCACTAGGCCCAGCACAGGAGACTACAAACAACAGGGGAAGGTGGACACTCAGGGCGTGGGAGTAGGCACCCCCACCTCTGGCTCAGGGATTTGGGGAGTAAACAAAGCCTACTTGGAAAAGAATTGGGGAAGAAAACCAGCAATTGCCTTCTGCACAGGTGGGGACAGGGAAGGAGGCAGGGACAGGAGCATTGGAGCATTTCACATCACTAACCTAACTTGGGAAACTGCAAGGGACCATCTTCGACTGGCCTTAAGAGGAAGACCAGATGGATGATGGGAGAATCCACAAGAGGGAGAGGAGGATTGGGAACGTGGCTAGGGGGCAACAGCCCCTTCCTTTCTGGGCACAGGAAGGCAGCCAGGGCACCAGGTCCAGGCAGTGACCTCACAAGGACAGCACAGTTTTTGCAGCTTAGAGATCACCCACCTGCCCCCACCCAGCTACTCATTCTGCTCGCTCGCTGGTGTAGGACCACTCTCCGGCCCCGAGGGAGTGGATGGCTCTGCGGCCTGGGCCCCTGCCTCTTCTGTGTCTCCTCCCTTGGAGGCAGCGCTAGCCTCTGCCCCTTTGGTCTGGGGCTCCTGGCTCTCAGGGGTGGCGGCATCCTTCCCTTCCAGGGCAGTGCCTTCCTCGCTGCAGGCACCGATCTCCCCCTGCTCCTGCTCTTCCTCTGTGGGTGAGGAGGCAGACGAATCACCCCCTCCCTCCTTCCGATTTCTCTTGAAGGACAGGCCACTCAATTTGAAAGGCTTCTTGAAAGAGAATTTCTTCTTCTTCTTGGGGGTCTCCTTGGGGGGGACTTCCCCCTTGGCCTCAGCGCCCTGGCTAGGGGGTGCCGGCTCGATGGCATCGCCAGTGGCCCCGGCTGCCTCCTCTGTTCCGTTCACGGGGGTCGACTCCCCTTCACCTTTGGAGGATAAGTCTCCATTGCTTTTCACGTGGCCGTTCTCCTGCAGGGCAGAGGAGACAGCAATGAGGGCCGGTGCTCTTACTCCCCTCCCCCAGCCCGCCTCTGACCTCTTCCACGCAACGGGGTCCCGATTCATTCCGCCGCACCCCCAGAGCCTGGTTGTAGCCTCACCCAACAGCCGGCATCCCGTCAAACCTCTCCCTCCTGCCCCGCACAGGCGCGCAGGGGCCGCGGCCGGCAGGAGGCGCTGGGGTCCCGGGGCCCCCACCCACCTCCCCCGGAGCGATTCCGCACAGGGCCGCCCGCGGCCGCGGATCCCGGGCTGGCGGGCGAGCAGTGCAGCCGATATTGGGCGGGAAGCCGCCCCGGGGCGCTGTTCCCCGCACCTGGACGGCCTATTTTCCCAGCCTCCTGCTTTGTGTAAACGGCCCCCACCCACCTCAGGCTCTCCCCACCTCGCGGCTCCTCCCTAAAAAAAGCCGTGGGCTATCGAGGTCGAGTCTGCGGGGGGAGTGCCCTCCCCTCCGGCCCCCGCCCCGCGGCCCCCGGGCGCCCCCTTGGCGCGGCCCAGCAGCGCCTTTGTTCCCCGCGCGGCACTCCGGGCGGCCAGGGGGCAGCGCCGGGGGCCGAGGCCGCGAACAAAGAAGGCGGCGGGGCCCGGCCGGCGCCCCCTCCCCGCCCCTCCCCTCGCTTCGCCCGCGGGGGCTGCGGCGCCGAGAACAAAGGGACCGGGCGGGGGAGGGGGCGCCGCGTGTCCCGGGCCGGACAAAGCGCGCGGCCCCGGCCCGAGGCCCTAGAGGGAGCGAGGTACGAGAGGAGGGGGACGAGTCGGGCCGTGCCGAGCGCACCCACCTGTCCGTTGACCTTAGCGGGGGAAGCGCCTGCTGCCTCCTCGGCGGTCACGTCGCCCCGGGGAGCCTTGGAGCTCTGGCTGCCCATGGTGGGGGTTCTGCTGGGGGGGCGCCCGGAGCCGCCCCGGGCTCGCGCCGCAGGGGATAGTTCGGTCGGGTGGGCCTGGCCGGCGGAGGGGTGGGGCTCGCGCCTGAGGGGGAGGGGTGTCGGGGGGAAAACCTAGCTGCACCCCCGCTCCGTGCCCGACCGCTAGCTGCACCCGCCGCCGCTCCGCTCCGCGCCAGAATGCCGCCCGCCGCCCGCCGAGCTGCCTATATATATGCGCCCGGAGCTCGGGGCGGGGCCGGACATTTAAATGAGCGCCCAATCGAGGGGCGGAGGCGGGCTCAAGTCGCGGGCCCCACTTGAGCGGTGGGCGACGCTGGCGGTCTGGCCCCCCCAACCCGCACGGCTCCCGGGGGCAGGTGGGGTCCAGGGTGGGAAGGAGAGAGGCGGGTCCCTGAGGCGAGCCCAGAGGCGAGCTGGGTGGAGGGGGGCTCCTAGAGGAAAGAGGACAGAGCAGTCATCCCTTCCTCTCAGGTGGACGCCCCAGCTCCTGGAGTGGCCCCCATTGCCTTGGTCCCGCATTGGCAGCCCCTGTCAGTCTCCCCCTAGAACTCTTCGAAGGGCTCACATGCCCAGACTCGTCAGCCGGCTGGTCCCGAGTTATGCTCCAGAGAATATGGTCATGGAAGTCGCAGGGCCCTAGCTGAGTTTTGTGCCCCCTCAGGCCGGGAGACCGGTCCGAGGTCCCGCCCATGTGCCTGCCTGTCCCGGGCAGCTTGGGAGGTCTGATCCACCGCAGGGTCACTCTGGTTAGACTGGTGAGGTCGTCCCTCATCCCTCCTCTCAGTCTCTAGGTGACCCATCACACTAAGCCCCCACAGATAAGCTCACCTTTGGTCCCTCCTGCTCTCAGCCTGAACCATGACAAAGTCCCATCTGGGGTGGTGCCATGATCTTGGGGGGCATCTCCATCCCCATTTGAAAGCCGAGGAGCCTGAGGCTCAGAGACCTGGACATAACCTGTCTGACTTCGGTGCTCTCCCTTCACATCTGTTCCCCTACATCAGGGTTCCCCGAAGCTGGCAGAGGAGGCCCGCGGGTTGCGGGGGACGCTCAACAACCCTTAAAACACTCCAGTTCCTGAGGAGGAGGAGCCTTGGATGGCCCCTTCAGAACAGCCCCCAAGCTGCCCAGTCCAGCCGTCAGCCCTGCCTGAGTAGGGGAGCCCGGGGACAGGGGCAGGGGGGAGGAGGCTGGAGACTCTCCAGCTGGAGTCTCCTGCCACTCCCCCTAGTCCAGGCCAGGGGGAATCCCAGAGTCCTGGCTGGCCCCAGTTGTGTGTCTGGCTGCCTGCCCTCGGCCCCCAGGAGGAAGGGGATGGGGGCTGGAGGAAGCAAAGTGCTGCAAAAGCAAGGCTGTGTCCTGGACAGCTCAGCACGTCCCTCCCTTGCTCCCTCCCTCCTACAAGTATGGTCTCCTGGGAGGCCTGAGGCTGTGGGGTGTGGAGATACCTCAGGGCCTGAGAAATCAGGAACTCCCACAGATCTGACAACAGAGGGGCGGGGAGGGCTGAGGTGGCTTCTACATACCAACTCACTCCTGTAGCCTCCATCCCCACCCCCACTCTGAGACTACAGAATACTCTCAGCTTCATTAGCAACCCCCATTTTACAAACTAGGACACTGAGGTTCAGAAAGGGAAAGTGACATGTCCAAGGGCACATAGCAGATAGATACCAGTAGCTGAGGCTAAGAAAGAGTTTGGAGAGACCTGCAAAAAGGGGCTGGGGGCTGTAAGGAAGGTCCTGGAAGGAGTCTCTGTTGAGATCTGGGGCTGCCTGGTCAGCGTGGGAGGCGAGAAGAGCTACCTTTGGGGAGAGGAAGGGGCACCATGCCCCACTGCAACTCACTGACAGGACGGTGACTTCTCTACCCACGGCCACTAAGGGATGGACGTTGTGACCCGCGTCTCTGTCTCGGCCACAATAGGGAGCCCACAATGCTGCCAGGCGCGGCCCGCACCGGCTGGCAGGGCTCAGATGGAGGGTGTGTGAGTCTTGGAGGAGTTGGAGTCCGAGGTTAGGAGCAGATGCTAAGGCTCCCGATTTCCAGGCGCTGCCCCGTGGGGATGAGAGGCAAATCGCCGGGATGATTCCAGGAGGACAGAGGAGCATCAGGGCTAAAGGACCCCGTGTCCCCAGAGCCCCAGAGGGAGGCTGGTCCACAGGGGAGCCCAAGCGTCCCCCACCAGACATCGAAGGAGGCTGGGGAGGGGGCACCTGGGAGCTGAATCCCTCAGCAAATCCAGGTCCTAGCCGAATCCGGCTTCTGGAAGAGGGAAGAGGCTTAGGATGCTGCGGGTGTGAGTGGTATAGCAGACCCCACAGCCTCCTCCATCCACACTCGGCTCCTTCCTCCCCAGCTGCTGCCCGCCTAGACAATGCGCCCATTGTTCTGTATCTCCAGGGGCCTGTGTGCAACTGTGTGTATCTGTTTTTCTCTGTGTGTGACTGTGTATTGCTCGGTATCTCTCTGTGTGTGAGAGAGACTTTGTGACTCTGTGTATGTGTGTGTGTATGACCAGGTGTGTACTTTTGTAGTTGTGTGAGTCTGCATCTTTGTTTGGCGATGTGTACTTAGGGTGAGAGAGAGAGCCTTGGTGACTCTCGATGACTTTCTGAGTCTTTCTGGGTATGTGCCTGTCTGTCCTTGAGGTTGTGTTGGTGACTGTGTCTGGCTGTGATCGGGTGTGTAACTATGAGTTATGTGCATAAGAGAGTGGCTACTTTGTGTGAGCGGCTGTGGGTGCCTCAGCCAGTCAGGTCGTGATGCTCAGGACCTTTGAGATGTGAGCTTTTGCCAGGGTAGAGTGGCAGGGGAAGGAGGAGGGGGGAAGACAGGGGGACTCTAGGATGGATGGGGGAAGCAGCAGAGTCTAGACTGTTTCGCACATCCCCCATCTGTCCCAGTTCTCCAGTAAAGGCTCAGATGCTGGTCCTGGCCTGAGATGCTCCTAGTCCCCATGGACAGAAGGGAATGGGACCCCGGGAGAGCACTGGGTGGGGCTGAAGGAGGGCAGAAGAGAGCACCGCCTCATAGAGAAGGCTGTGGGGACACTTTGAGGCCTCTGAGGAGGGCCCTGTGGTGGAGATCAGGTTAGATGCGAGGTGAGGGGCGAGGGCAGTATCTTGTCAGAAATGGAGGATGGGCCTTCCTAGGGGAGGGACCAGCATATGCCAAGGCCTGGAGAGGGGAGGAGACACCAGGGGATGGCCAGGTCCCAGTGGAGGCCTCAGGAACGGTGACTTGGCACGGCACAGTTCCCAGCCCCAGGGTCCCCATCTCCTTCCAGGGAGCATCAGATGGACTCGGAGGCCTTAGTTCTGGCCCCAGGTCCGCCTCCTGCTTTAACCGTAAGCCAGTCCTCTCTCCTCTTGGGCCTCAGTTTACTCATCTGCACAGTGACAGCTTGGCCTCTGTGATTCATACTCACGGAGACTGGACTTCCTCCTGCTTCTGCATGGCAGAGTGTCAGCTGTGAGTCATGCAGGGCCCCTGCCCTCAGGGCTTTCCTGGCAGTGCCTTACGAGGAAAAGAAAGAGCCAGAGCAGGGTCAGATGAGGGGCCTGTGGCAGGGGGGTGGGGCGCTGGGGATGGAGGAAGGGCTTCGAGGGCACAAAGGGGAACAGCAAATGGTTTGTGTGGGGTGGGGATGAAGGTAGAGGCCTTGTCTGGAGCAAGATTTAAGGGACAGGATCCTAGGATTTGGGGACTGGATGGTACGGGGATGGGGGTGGAGATATGGGAGTGATGATGTTGTAGCCCACATTTCTGTTTTGGGTGACGCCTGCCAAAATGGATCCATGACTGAGATAGGGCATCAGAGGAAAAACAAACTTTGGAGGGAGTTGCTGAATCTAGCCTTGCTGAGTTGGAGGTGCCCAGGGAATATTTGTGGGGGACATCCAGGAGGAAGTCTGCAGTCTATATGCTTCAGCACATAGACATGTGATCATGTTTCCTGAGCCAAAGGCCGGGGCCCAAAGGCTAGGGTCTGGCTGGTGACCTTAAAGGGATAACAGATAGAAGGTTTTCAGTCAGAACTGACCCCAGGAAATCTGGATCTCTGGTTGCTGCTAGTAAGAGTGTGACTGGAGCCAAGCAGTGCATGAGGTCACCCAGGAAGTCCCCGGGCGGTGGGAGCTCTGCCACTGGTGGGGCCAGCAGCAAGAGAGGGCCTCGGGAAGGGAGCCAGCAGGGAAGAGGAGGAAAAACCCTAGAGGACAGAATCATGAGATCCTTGACCACACGGGAGAGTTTTAAAAAGGTAGGAATGGGGACTTCCCTGGTGGCACAGTGGTTGAGAATCCGCCTGCCAATGCAGGGGACAGTGGTTCGAGCCCTGGTCTGGGAAGATCCCACATGCCGCGGAGCAGCTGAGCCCATGCACCTCACCTACTGAGCCCGCGTGCCACAACTACTGAGTCCGAGTGCCTAGAGCCAGTGCTGCGCAGCAAGAGAAGCCACTGCAGTGAGAAGCCCTGGCTCACTGCAACTAGAGAAAGCCGGCACGCAGCAACGAAGATCCAATGCAGCCAAAAACAAATAAATAAAATAATAAATAAATAAATAAATGTATTTTTTTTAAAAAAGGTAGCAATGACCAACGGTGATAATAATCATAGCTGCCAGCATTGATTACATGCCTACTGTACACCAAGCCCTGTGCCAACTGCTTTCCATACGTTACCTCATGACCCGGTGAGATGTGTGGCATCATTGTTCCCCCTTACAGAGGAGGACACTGAAGCCCAGGGAGGCGGAGTGTTTATGTGAGCAGATGAGGAGGAGGCCAGGACTAAGAGAAGCGTGGCGGTGCTGGGTTCAGCCGGAGGCCTCCTCCACAAGGGTCCTGATGCTTCCGATTTGGGAAGGAGCAGTTAGAGATGTTGGCACGGAGAGGCAAGGCAGCTGCAGGGCTGGGATCCCTGGGACTTGACTCCCCAGCACCCTGGGCATGCTGGGCTCTGGCTTGTTTGTCAGCAGGACCCAGGTGTTCAGCCTTCCTGCCAATCCTGGGCCTTGAACCTGGGTCTGGATACTGGGGCACCTCGGGGGCCCTTCACTGGGACCCACCATCCAACCAGTCACCACATCACAGAGACAAGGGATTCTGATTGACCCAGACCTTTCATTTCTCCCTTTCCCTCCCTCTTCCCCTGGGTGTGTGTGTGTGTGTGTGTGTGTGTGTGCGCTTTGCGGGTAGCTGTGCAAACTGGACAGGACCCAGCCACTATCTAATAGAGCTGTATCTCTGGGGCTCAATTTCTCCAATAGCTAAGAGGTGTGTAATCCCAGCTTGCCTGCCTATCTCCCCCAGGCTCAGTGAGGTCACCAGAAATTCAACCCAGTTATTCTGGGCTGCCCTCAGCCTCTCCCTTCCTCCCTCCCTCCCTCCCTCCCCTTTCCCTAACTTGCAGTTTCTTTTCAGATCCTGGGTGCCTTTGGGGGAAGAGGTGGCCAAACCAGTGGAATGTGGACTGCTAACAACTTTCCAACCAAAACCCCCCATTTAGGGGAAGTCCCTTTAAAAGGAAAACTGAAACTCTCTCCTAGTCCAGTTCCCAGTCCCACCCTTTCCTCTCCACACTGCTCAGACCTTGACCCATCACCTCTCCCATTCAGCTTCTTCCCCCAAATGATCTGGATCCAGACTACAGCTACCTTCCAGCTTTGTGACTCTGGACAAGTCCCTTCCCCTTGCTGAGCCTCGCAACGCCCACTCTGTAAAACGAGGACACCAGGCACCACTTTGAGTTGTGGCAAAGGTTCAGTGAGGTACTGCTGTGCGGAGGCAACTGTAGTGGTGAAGAGCTGGCTCCGTCATATCCCAGCGGTGTGGCTTTAGGCCCTATCTGAGCCTCAGTCTCCTCATCTGTAAAATAGGAATGATGATCATACCTATTGCTCAGGATTATTGTGAGACAAATGACCTAGTACCATGACGTAAAGCCCTGAGAACCAAGCACTTGAAACGCAGAGGACGCGGGAACATTCGACAATGTTCCTAAGTGCGATTACGTGAAGTGCTGGGCAAGGGCCATTCCCTTCCCTTCTCTTCCTTTCCTGCCCTAGGGAGAGGAGGTAGGTGTCTAGGACCACCCTGGGATAACCTTGCGCCCCCTCCATCAGCTTTCTTCTGGGGCAGGTGGTGGAGGACTGTTCTAAGAATGCTGAAGTGTTCAGAAGGGAGATTTATTTGGCTCAATCAGTTCTTTAAATGGCAAAGGCATCTGCCTCTCCCCAGAACCCTGAGGATTTTCTTTCACACCCAGAAGTGTCCCCCGGGGACCTCCTTTTGTTGACTTTTCCCAGAAAAGACATACTCTGGACCCCCCCTCCAACACACACGTCATCTGTCAGTCCCCTCCCAGCCTCTCACATTCTCCTTTCCTCCCGTCTGTCTGCACAGGGAGGCCTTACATCCCAGGGACTGGCCCTCAATGCTCCACATTGTGCCTCAGAGGGATCCAGCTCCAGCCTCACTTCCTTCTTCTTGCTCCTTGGCCCACTGATCTTCAACTCTCCTGACTTTTTAGTTCGTCAGAGCTGATCCTCTCCCACCTCCGGGCATTTGAACAGGCTGTTCCCTCCGCCTACTGTGTCTCTCTCCACTTCTCTACTTGCTGAATTTCTACTCTTCTCTTAAACCACTCCTGAGGACTTTCCAGATTCCCCAGGAGGAAGGGATGGCTCTCCCACCACCTGCTCCACACCTTTGGGCTTAGGGTTCCCACCACTCGGTTTCCCAAACCAGGAACCTGGGCTGCATCACCAGGCCACCCCTGTCAGCTCATCATCCCTTGTCTCCACCTCCATAACTGGCCCTTCTCACCTGGACCTGGGCCATTTCATCAGCTTTCTCACTTGTCTTTCTGCACAAGTCTAGCCCCTCTAGCTATTTTCTGCCTCAGGGTCACTTTCCAGTAGAGGGTGCTCAATAATTATCTGTTGACTGATGGAGTAAATGAGTGAAGGAATGAATGAAAGAGTGATAGAAATGTAGAATCAAGCATATTCCCCCTTGGCTTTAAACCTTTCCATGGCTCCCTGCTGCCATCAGGACAAAGTCTGTGCCTTAGATTTAAGGTCCTCCCTGTCTGATTCCCCATAGCGCACCCTGGGCTTTTCCCCAAGCTATACCCCGTTCTCCTTCCTGCATTCATGTACCATTGTCCTTCTTCCCTGCTATGCAGCAGGGAAACAGGATGGGTTGCTGAAATAATCCAGGCAAGTGATGATGGGGAACCTGCACTAAAGAGAGAAGGGAGAGTCAGCCAACACCAACACTTCCTGAGCTAGACTCTGTCCTCAGTGCTTGGGACTGCGAGTGTAGCCTTGGAGCTTAAGTTTGAGATGACTATTTGGGTCCCCGTGGAGACATCAGACTGGCAGTTAATCAGTCTATGAGCCTGGACTTCAGAGGAGAGCTTGGAGGCCTCCCCCAATTTCTTTTTTAATAAATAAATTTATTTATTTATTTTTGGCTGCATTGGGTCTTCGTTGCTGCGCACGGGCTTTCTCTAGTTGCGGAGAGCGGGGGCTACTCTTTGTTGCAGTGAGCGGGCTTCTCATCGTGATGGTTTCTCTTGTTGCGGAGCACGGGCTCTAGGCGCACAGGCTTCAACAGTTGTGGCACACGGGCTCAGTAGTTGTGGCTCTCGGTCTCTAGAGCACAGACTCAGTAGTTGTGGCACACGGGCTTAGTTGCTCTGCGGCACGTGGGATCTTCCCGGACCAGGGCTCGAACCCGTGTCCCCTGCATTGGCAGTCGGATTCTTAACCACTGTGACACCAGGGAAGTCCGGCCTCCCAAATTTGAAGCCACAGGACTGGATGGGATCCACCGAGAGGAGCAGCTCAAGAAGACAGTGCCGGGGGCTCTCCAACTTTGAGACTCTGGGTGGGGAACCAGCAGGGGGATTCAGCTCGCGGGCAGAGAAAGGAAGAGAACCAGGAGCAGGGGTGTCCTGAAGGCTGAGGGAGGAAATGGCTTCCAGAAAGAATGTGTGATCTGCCACGTCAAATGCTGCTGAAGGTGGAGGAAGACAGAGGGGGAGAGGTATAGGAGGGGTCCAGGGGGCAGAAGTGACAGGTCTTAGCAAAGGACTACGGATGTCAGGAGTGAGGAGGAAGGACCGAGGACGATGCCTGAGGGTCTGGCTTGGGAAGTGCGTGGAAGGAGGTGCCAAGCCATACACAGAAGGCCTAGGGAGGAGCAGCAGGGCACCATGGAAAAGGAGAGGTCAGCTTTGGACAGGTTGAGTTGAGGTGCATTTGGAATGTCATTAGGATCTATGTGTCTGGAATGAAATGTGTGTTGGAGAGAAAAAGAGAAGATCCCCCTGTGTGTGTGTGTCTGTCTGTCTCTGTCACTCTCTCCTCTATCCATTTTTTTTTTGGGCCGTGCCATGTGGGATCTTAGTTCCCTGACCAGGGGTCAAACCCGTGCCCCCTGCATTGGGAGTGCGGAGTCTTAACCACTGGACCATCAGGGAAGTCCCTCTCCTCTATCCTTTTCTATGTGTATTTATGAGAGCATCTAATATGCTGACCGTTATGAAATCTCTATCTCCAGCTCAGATCTCTCCAGAACTCTGGCTGCCCTTGGAGATCACCCCAGATGTCCCACAGGGACCTACAAGACACAGAAAAACAGGCTCAGGACACAGATTAGAAAGGACAGAGGTGGAGGCGAGATAAACAAGGGAAGAGTTGATCAGACTGGTCCAGACAATGGCCAAGGTGACCTGAACTAGGCAAGGGCAGAGGGCAGAGGAGATGAAGTGCAGAGACATTCAGGGAGCGGAGAGCACCAGAGATGGGGGCGAGGTTCCATGTGGAGGGAGAGGGGCTAGAGGAGGAAGGGAGACGGCTCTAGGGGTCCGCTGGGTGTGGAGAGTGGGGGCAGCTGCCCTGCAGTCACCTGTTTATGTGACTGAGACCCCCTCCCAAAAGGGCAGGGGAGGGGTCATAAGTGGGTCTTACGGAGTGGGGAGGGGGCTGCTGTTGACCACAGAGTGCATGAGTCAGGGTGGACACCCGAAGACTCCTTCCTTTAGCCATCGGCACCCTCTGCCGAACCCCTGCAGGGAGGCATGAGCAGAATCCACTCCTAGCCTCAGTCCCAGGGAGGACCTGCGAGAGTGAGTACAGGGGAGCACAGGGACGGGTGCTCAGGGCCTTGGACCTAGTTGAGGGCCAGACACCACTCGTTGCCCACCAGAGTGGACTCTGAGACCCCGGGAGGGCTCTAGGCTTAGAGCTGCCACGATGGGACCATGTCCCTCCCTTGCTTTAAACCTGTCCATGGCTCCCTACTTCCTCTTGGAGAATGTCCACCCCCTTGGCCTGGCCTTCAAGGTCTTTGAAGCTCCAGGCCCAGCTAGCTTCACCTTAGGCAGAGCCCACCTGGCTGCCAGTCTCACGGTTCTCTCAGAGGGATGACCGCTTTGATGATACCATTACAGGCTGCAAATCACCAAGCCTTTCTCCATGCTGCCAGTTCTGCTTGGATTGCTACTCCCTTTGTAGGTCTACCCAGGGCCTGCCCATCTGTCAAGATTCAGCTCAAGGTACCCCTCCAAAAGGCTTTCCTGATCTTCCAGAGGAGTCACTGTGCCCCAAACAAACTAATGTCACTCTCTGTGGCACTTTACTGAGCTGGCGTATGTCTGCCTTTCTCTTTCTATGGCCTGTGAGAGTCTGGGGAGCAGGAACAAGTCGGGTTCACCAAGTCTGCCCCATGGGGGGGGGTCACGGGTGCAGTGGGACATTTAGGGGCGGCTACAGAGGCCCTCCCAGCCCTGTGGGTTCAGTCTAACTCAGTGTGTGTGGATGGGGAGAACAGAGATCATCATCCCCTAAAGTAGGGAGAGCCAGAGAGCAGTGAAAGCTACTTTATTCGGGCAGTGAAGGGCGGAAACACGGAGACGCCAGGGGAGAGGGCAAAGGTGGACAATCTTCATCCACTGAGAGGGGACAAAGGACTGTGCAGTGTTCCCAGGCCATCTTCCTGCTCATCCTGGCTTGGCACAAGTTAGCCTCGGGACCATGATGAGATGAACCTGAAGCCTGTCTTCCCAAATCCCTGGAAAACAGACATCCGTGACACTCCTCTGGGACCTGGGGCACAGATTGTGTAGCTGAGCACCCTAGACTGTCTGGGCTCTCGTGCAGCTCTGCTGTGAACTCGCTGGGTGTCCTCGGGCAAGTCATTTAATGGCTCTGAGCCCTGATCAGTCTCCTTATCTGAGAATAATGGGAATAACAATGGTACCCACCTCATAGGGTTGTGATGAGGCCTGCGAAGTGTTAGCATAATAAGTGGCTGAAAGTAAATGTGGAATACATATGAGTTGTTAGGATTATAACTATTCTATCAAGAGACCTGGGTTCTGGTCCCAGTTCTGCCATGTTTTCCTCTCTGGACCTGCCTGAGTTTCCATCTAAAAAATGGGATATTGAAGGATTAAATGAAATAATGGATGTGGCAGAGGCTCCTAAGATGAGTGATGGTCTCTTTCCTTCCGAGGTTCATCTCCCCGGGGCTGCAGAGGGGTTGTCACCTCCACTCTGTCAGGTCTTTACTGGGTTCTCTGTCCCGGCAGGATCTGCTGCCGCAGGGCCAGCCCATCTCCTCCTCTTGGCCCATGAGGCAGAATGAGAGGAAAGGGCTGCGGTTGCCCCAGCAGGGACTGTGGTTATGCAAGACGAAGGACTTCCTTCCAGACTGCAGGATGCTATCCTGGGAAGGAGCCAGAGATCGTGGGACAGAGGCTGCTGAGGGGAGGGATTGCTTCCAGGGGAATGTCCAGACTAGGCTGGTTTGGCCAGAGTGGGCCAGTGGAGTGAATGAGCTCAGCAGTGACCTCACTTCTAGAGAGCCTGGAGGGGCCCTGTTTAAACCTGCCCCATGGCTCCCAAGATCACAGAGACAACAGACAGGAACAGAGACATAGCCAAAGGGGTATTCCAGGACAGACAGCCAGGGGCAAAGGGTCACCCACGAGACATATGCATGCTGTTCCCTGCACCCAGAACACTCTTCCCAGGTCTGGAGTGGCTGATCTCTCATCCTTCAAGCCTTGATTAAGAGTTACCTCCTCAGACAGGACCTCTCGGCCAACCGATTCATTCATGCAATCTTTAGTGAGCCCCAGTTATGAGTCAGGCACTGTTCTAGATCTGTGAACAGGACACAGTCCTTGCCCACTCCATATAATGTAGCACCTGGCCCACCTCGATCTTCTCAAACAGAGCACACTGTTTATCTCTTTTTTGTCTTTTTAAAAAAATATTTAATTATTTATTTTGGCTGCACCGGGTCTTAGTTGTGGCACGCAGGATCTTCGTTGTGGCATGCGGGATGTTCCAGTTGCGGCTTGCGTGCTTCTTAGTTGCGGCATGCAGACTTCTTAGTTGCGGCATGCATGTGAGATCTAGTCCCCTGACCAGGGATCGAATCTGGGCCCCCTGCATTGGGAGCATGGAGTCTTACCTACTGGACCACCAGGGAAGTCCCCATATCTCTGACTTCTTTTTATTGTTGTCTTCCCAACCAGAATGTAAGTGCCATGAGGACAGGGACTTCAACTGTTCCTTTCACCAATGTGAACTCAATGACTCAGAGGATAAACCTGGCACAACCCTCTAAAATAGGCCCTTGATAAATATTTGTTGAAGAAATAAATGGACACAGAGACCAGGGATAGACAGACACAGAGAAAAAGAGCCATGCTCAGAGGTGATGCAAACATTCAGAGATGCCCCAAAATATGAAGCACACACAGACACACACAGGACAGTGTCCTTCAAGCAGGCCGCTTCCCTTAGGTCATTCAGTTTGGTCATCAGGCCTGGGGCTGGGGTGACTCCTGTCCTGGGACCGACCCAGTTGGTGCCCAAGGGCATGACCTATTCTGGTTCCCACACTCCCTGCGCGGGGCACCAAGTTGGCATTATGTTTGAAGAGCCCTCTTTGGAACTCTGTTTCACTCCTTTAGTTGTCTTTTGATGAACAGAAATTTTAATATAGTCGAATCTGTCAATTTTCCAAAAAATGTTTGTGGTGGTTTGAGAAGGGCAGGTATGAATAACCCCGAAGAAACCCACGCCCGGCCCGCGGGGCCTCTCTCAGTGCGGCTCAAACCCTCTGGGTCTTCGAGCCTGTAAGGCAGGGCGGACTAACCTCGTGCCCGGGTATCACCCTTTCCTCACCCCAACCTCCGTCAGGCCCCGCCTCCAGACCCGCCCCTCCGAGGTCGCGCCCTCTTCTGGCTCCGCCCCTTACCGGCTCTCACGGGCGCAGGGGAACTAGATGTCTCTTCCTCTTGCCCAGATATTGGTAGTTAATATTCTGCCACCGGTGCTTCCACCTGGAGGGACGGAAAACTGGGCCGACAGGACGGCGGCAAGGCTCCCCGCCCCCTCTGGGTCTACGCCCGCTTCTCCTAGTCCCTTCCGTGATCAGCCGCTTCAGGCCCCGCCCTTCCCACCCAGTTCCGCCCACTCCTCCCGCTCCTAGGTACAGTCAAGCCCAGCCTATCCAACCCCTGTCCGACCCTCGCGTCTGGGGATCCGCCCTTTCCCACAGACCCCACCCCTGCCATAGGCACCGCCCCTCCCTCCCAGGGCTTCCGCCCCGCCCCGCGCGCTCACACGAGGCGCGGGCGCGCTCCGTAGCTGCTGGGCCAACGCGCCGAGGGTACGTCCGTCAGCCCGGTGGCACCCGGCAGCAGCAGCAGGTTGCGCGCCGGCCAGCGCCAGGCGGCGCCCGGTGGGCGGCGGCGCTGCGGGCTCAGCCAGTAGTCGCCCAGGCTGCGGTGGGCGGCGGGCGCCGGCATGGCCGGGCCCCGGCAGCCCCAGAAACACAACTCCTGGTCAAGGCGGTGCGGGGGCGTGGCCCGGGGGCGACTGCGGGGTAGACGGGCAGCGGTCACCCCAGGAGGCACGACAGGCGGGGAAAAGGCGGCCGCCTCGTGTCAGACGCGGCGGCGCGAGGGTCGGGGTCACTCCTGGCCCATGTAGAGGGGCGGGGAGGGGGATTGGAGGCCCCCCTCGGGGCCTTCCCAAGGATCTGGACTCCTCCTCCCACTCCCCCAGCTGCCAGACCGGGGCCCTTCATCGCGCCGGCACCCTCCCCCGGGCCCCCTCACCGGGACAGAAGAAAATTCACCACGAAGTGGGCAGTCTCGGTGAATAGCATAGTGTCCAGTCCGCCTGGCCTGGCTTCGGCCTCTTTAATACCTGCTGGGACGTGGAGGGGGAGGCCTGAAAGCCCATAGTCCCCCCGGGCCCCGCTGTTTTTAGCAGGAGGCATCAGCTGGCAGAGCGGGGTGGGGCAGCGCCAGCCCTTCTGGCGGGGTCTAGTCCGTGGTCTGTCTTCAGCTGCTTCAGTGGGAGGGGTTGTTCACCAGTGCTGGAGGATCCCCTGAGACCCTCCTCCCCCAGCATCAGGGACAGAAAGGCAAGGACAGGCAGAGGCAGCAAGAGAGGGCCCAGGATAGGAAGGTCAGCTGCCGTTTGGATAAACTCTTCCTTATTTCACCCAGGGGCCTCCAGCTTTTGCTTACACACCCGATGGTGTGTTCAGGAAGAAACCACACCTCAGAAGGCCTCACTCTCCCGGGCTTAAGAGCCGCCCACCTCTGCCCCCATGGCCCTTACAAGAGCCTTTCCCTTGCTCTGGGGCCCTCTTATATATCAGAGGCAGAAGGCTTCTCAACCACCTCTAGTTCAGGAGTTCTTATCTGGAAGCCAGGACTGAGTTTGTGGGAGCTTCAGGAGGCCCGAAACTATTTGCAAAGTTCAAACACACATATATTTCTGGAAGGAATCTAGAAAGGGTCCCTGACACCTCCACCAGCCCCACCCCCCCAACCCTCCCAGCAAAAAAAAAAATTAAAAGCCCACATTTTTTGCAGAAACGAAAACAGGTTCAGAGAGGGGCAGAGAAAAGCCAGTAGTAGGACCCAGGCTTCCTACTACTCTGCCCATCCTTACAAAGGGTGAGACAACCTCTCTGTGCCCTTGTCCTGCTCAGAGCGTGGGGTTCTGGGCTCAGAGCCCAGGCTGGGCCCTGCTGCCCCACCCTCTGGGGATCCTGAGGAGCATGCTGGCCCCGCTCCCTTTCCCATACTGCCTGTTTGGGCTATTTCCCCCCAATGACTCACACTGGCTGCTGGGGAGAGTGGGCAGCTGTTCTGAGCCCCCAGAGCCCTGTACGGCCCTGATTTGCCCCCCTGCCAATTGTGTGGCCATATTTGGGGATTCCACCTCCTCTTTTCCCTCCTTGGGGAATTTCCCTCCTCTCATTCCTTCCTCCTTTACCTGTCTCCAGGCTCTCCCTCCCTGATGGCTCCTTCCCAGCAGCAAACAAACAGGATCTAGTCTTTCCTATGTTTGAAAAAGAAGAAAGCCCTCCTTCGACCCCAGGTCCTTCTCCAGCTCCCCTTCACAGCCAACATTCTTGAAAGAGTTGTGTACACACGTTGTTTCCACTTCCTCACCCAACCCCTGCAGTCTGGCTTCCTCCCCCACCATTCCACAGGGACAGCTCATCAAGGTCACCACTGACCTCCCTGTTGCTAAATCCAAGGGATGCTCTTGAGTCTATCTGATCTGACCCCTTAGCAGTGGCTGACTTTGACACAAACACTCCCTCCTATTTGAAACACTTTTGTGCCCTTGTTTTTCTGGACACTGTGGACTCTTGATTTTTTTGCTATTTATTTGCAACCATGTGGTTGCCGCCACATGGCAAATTTCTCATCCTTCACTCACTGCCTAATCATGGGTGTTCTTGGGCCTTCTACAGTCTGTCCCAGGGGATCTCATGGGTTCCCATGCCTTTGGTGTCCACCTGTGTCAGAGACTCACTTCGCTCTTTCAGCCCAAGCCTTTCTTCCCTGCCCAACACCTATCTCCTGGTCCCGTCCCCCTGGATGTTTCACCTCACAGCAAACATTCCCCACACCTGCCCTTCCTCCCATGTTCCCCAGTTTGGCCGTTTTCTCGGTTGCCTGAACTGGAAATCTGGGCTTGGTTCTAGACTCTTCCCTGTCCCTCCCTTTTCATGTTCAAGCAGTTATGAAATCCTGTCCTCTCCAGGATATGTCTAAAATCCAATTGCTTCTCTCCATCTCCACTGCTAACACCTGGTCCAAGGCCCCATCGCCTTTCACCTGGGAGGCTGCAGCAGCCTCCTGAATGATCTCCCCGTTGCTACTCTCAATCTCTTATGTGGTCTGTTCTCACAGAGCAGCCAGGATTGTCTTTCCAAAACATGAATGTGTCCCTCTTCACCGTGTCTTCAGCACCACGTTCACTCGTGGCACAGACCAGTCCCAGGGCCACGGATATTTCCCACTGCCATGTCCTTGCCTGGGTAACTGCTTCTCATCTCAGTTCCCGTGTTGGTTCCTTAGGGAAGCCATCCCAGATCCTGCAGCTGGCTCTGCTATTCCTTCTCCTCACAGTGCCCAGCCTCTCTGTAGACCGATCAAGCAGTCATTCACTAGCCAGTCTAATCTGCAGACATTCTACCAACTCCTGAACCCTTCCATTCTAGGCCCCGGGATGTTAGGATGAATATGACACAGCCCCTGCCCTCCATGAGTCCATAGTGTAATGGGGTAAACAGGCACTCAACAGGGATCAAGGAATAGATGAGTACACAGTGGGACAAGCAGGTGCTATGGGAGGGGGAAGGACAGGTGGTCAGAGGAGGCTTCTTTGAGGAGTGACAATTGGTGGAGATCTGAGAGGTAACGGGGATGGGAGGAGGCTATTCCAGGCAGAAGGAACAATGTGCTGAAAGGTGGGAAGAAGGTTTTGTGAAGAACTCGGGGGTGTCCGCGTGGCTGGACAAGTGATGTAAAGAAGCCATTGATGAGATTTAAATAGGAGAATTACATGGCTGGGTTGTGGTCTTTATGGAATAATTCTGGGCTAGAGGAATCAAGCAGGGAAGGAAGCACTGGACCAGTTAGGGGGCTGCTGGAGTAATCAAGATGAGTAGCACTGGGGGTCTTATTCAGGGCAGCGCAGTGGAATTGGAGCAGAATAGACTGTGGGCACCAGGACTGGGGATTGGAGAAGAGAGAGGGAGTGAGAATGATTCCAGTGTCCTTACCCCAAGGGCAGGTGGGAAGAGGCCAGTGGGAGCTGGGACACCCATATTCCTGTGGGGTCCAACCCACTGATCTACCTGGTGTTAGCTTGCCTGATGTCTTCCCACGGCCCTCACCCCTGCTTTTTCCTAGAGGACCAGATGGAGTCCCGAGTGTTAGATGCCTGCTAAGGAGGCCTAGGAGGAGGTGGGCGGGGGAAGGAAGGGGAAGTTGGGTCAGGGTGTGATGGGGTTGCAGGGAAAGTGGCATGGGGGTTTCCTCAGAGTCTGGAAGCTCCACTGTCTCTGGCTTCACCCTGAGACCCCCCGGTTCTGAATGCTCAAACTCAGGGCCCAGTCCTTAGGAGTTCTGGGGGCCTTTTAGGGGCTTCGAGTCTATATCTGAGAAGCCACAATGCCCTGACAAGTCCGCAGGACTCTAGAGAGTCGCTAGCATCCGTGTGCACTTCCTACGAGCTGGCCCACTGCCTATTACCTGCATGATCCCCTGCCATCCTCACATTAACCCTCGGAGGCATGTAGCTTACTATCCCCGTTGTACATACTAGACTTCCAGGGTTAAGGGACTTGCTCAAATTCAAACAGCTAAAACGATGCAGAAAGAGGATTTGAACCAAGGTTTGACTGACATCAGAGTCTGTGCTTTTAACTCCTGTGCTATATTAAGCCTGTCGACCCCTTGGTTGATTGGCTCAGTAAAGGGAGGAGGCTTTGTGGGGGATTTGCTTGTGGTTGGGGTGGCTGCCCCCTTCTCATATCAAGCGATGGGAAAGGGTAGTGCTGACGTCAATTGTTGCCATGGAGATATAGCAACCCTTTCCCTGCCATCTCCATGGTAACCTGGGGGGGTCCATCTGTACTTCGCCCCCTCCTTCTAAAAGAGGGTCCCTTAGGGAGGGGCTGTCTAATAAGGTGTCTGAGAGAGAAGTCAGGGAGGGCAGTGATTCAAGTATCCTCCTTTCCCTGGGCCCCTCCTCATTCCTCAAGCTGAGAATGAGGCTGGGATGTGGGGGTCCTGCCTGGGGGTCTGGGGAAAGCTTTACCCTCTAGGGTGAGGGAGGCAGTTCTGCCTTTCCCACCTGGGGATTCCCCTGGAAATGACACCCACCCCCACCCCCCGCCACCAAGTTCCTCAGCACCTGAGCAGGACTGCCAGGAACTTGGCAGAGGGAGGCGAGAGAGATTCCCCAACCCTCTCCAAGGCTGCGCATCACCCAGCCCCTGGGGACATGGCTGGCTGGCTCTCTGCTGCCCCTTGAAGCCAAAAGTAGGAGCAGCAGCAGCCTCTCTTGCTCAGTGCTGGTGGTGCCCCACATTCCTGCCTGGTGCTCTGTGTGCATGACTTTACTGAAAGCTTCCACCAGGTTCCATTAGCCCCATTTTACAGATTTGGAAATAGAGACTCCGAGAGGCTAAGTATGTAGCCCAAGGTTGCACAGCTAGTAAATGGCAATCAGGACTCAAATCTAGGACTAGAGTTTAGGCCAGCGACTTTTCCAGGGGGAAAAAAGGAAGAAGCAACAGAGAACATGATGGAAAAGGAGAAAAAAAATAGAGTGAAGTGACCCAGGTTGGAGCCTGTCATTCTCCCTGTCACCTACAGAACAAAGTTCAAACACAAGGCCTCCCTGATTCAGCTTCTCTTCTGTTAACTCATCCCTGGATCCCTTGAATTCTGAGCTCTGCAAGGGCAAGGAATCTGTCAGATAAATGCCTGGGTTCTCGGCACCTCGTGTGGCCCAGGTAGGTGTTGGTGAAAGTTGATTGAACTGAGTTCCTTGAAATTGTCCTCCACTTTCCTGCCTCAAGGCCTTTGTCCACAGTGTTCCTTCCACCGGGAATGCCCTTTCCCCTTGCTCGTGGCCATTCTAGAGCTATGTAGCCCCAGGGTCTGGCCCACTGGCAAGGTGTTTGTCTGTATTCTTTGCATCCCTCACTAACCAAACATACGGGAGGTAGCAGTAAATCTTTTTTGTTTGTTCGTTTTTCTTTTTCCTTTTTTGGCCATGCCACACAGCATGCGGGATCTCAGTTCCCTGACCAGGGATTGAACCCGTGCCACAGCTGTGAAAGCCCGGAATCCTAACCACTAGGCCACTAGTAAATCTTTTTAAATTTTATTTTATTTTTAAAATTAAAAAAAAATTTTTGGCTGCATTGGATCTTCGTTGCTGCGTGCTGGCTTTCTCTAGTTGTGGTGAGCAGGGTGCGCAGGCTTCTCATTGCGGTGGCTTCTCTTGTTGTGGAGCATGGGCTCTAGGTGCGCGGGCTTCAGTAGTTGTGGCACGCAGGCCCTAGAGTGAGCGGGCTTCAGTAGTTATGGCATGTAGCCTCAGTAGTTGTGGCGCACAGGCTTAGTTGCTCCACGGCATGTGGGCCCTTCCCAGACCACGGCTCGAACCCGTGTCACCTGCATTGGCAGGCAGATTCTTAACCACAGTGCCACCAAGGACGTCCCAGTAAGTCTTTCTTTAAAGGAAAGGAGTGTCGAGAAGATTGGAGAAAGGAAGTGAGGGAGATAAGAGAGAAAGGAAGAATGGTAAGGATTCAGCATTTGTGGGCTGGCAAGGTCCATAGAGATCACTGGTGCTTTTTTTTTTTTTTTTTTTTAAACTAGTGAGGAAATGGGCCCAGAAGGAAGGGATTTGCCTCCCAGCAGGTCATTGCTAGGCCATGTGAGTTCCATGAGGGTCAAGGCCCATGTCTGTCAGGTTCATTGCTGAATCCCCAGTGTCCTGCACAGCCCTGGCTGGTAGACTTGTATTGAATGAAACAGGGACAAAGCCTGAAGGAGAACCCAGTCACACAGAACTCCTGGTCACACTTTCTAAGGCTCCTCATTGCCTTCAAATTGAGTTGTTACACTGGCCCCTGCCACTCTCTATCCCTTTTTTTCGGGCTTCTTTTCCTCCCAGGGGTACTTGATCTTTACATAAGCTGTCTCTGCTCCTGGAATGTTTTTTCTCCATCGTTACCCATTATTTTCTGGTGATGCTGTCAATCACCTGGCTGTGCTTGCATCTCAAGTGTAGGCTTACCTGTGTCTCAGCCTGGTCAATTGTAGTCTCCCATCTCCCTGACAGTGGTAATTGACCCAAGGAATGTACATGTGATTTAAGAAGGGCCAATCACTGGCCTTCCCAGGGATAGCTATACCAAGACTGGGAGAAAGCAGGTCTCCCTTCCTGGGATTTTTAAAATTTTTAAATTTTTTAAATTTAGGCTGTGCCGAGTCTTAGTTGCAGCATGCGGGATCTTTTAGTTGCAGCATGTGGACTCTTTAGTTGCGGCATGTGGTCTTCTTAATTGTGGCATGTGGACTCTTAGTTGTGGTATGCATGCGGGATCTAGTTCCCTGACCAGGGATCGAACCTGGGCCCCCTGCATTGGGAGCACATAGCCCTAACCACTGGCCTGCCAGGGAATTCCCCCTTCCTGGGATTTCTAAGCTGATGCAGCCATGTTGCCATGTTCCCTGCCCAGAGGAGATAATCAGGGATGAGAGGAACAAAGCAACAGTCCTGGTGGGGTTGAATCCTTGATTCCAGCCCAATGGATGCCCTGGTTCCTATAGTTCTTCCTTTAAACACTAACCTATCCTTCCCAGCAACTTGAAACAATCATTTCCTTTTTTGCTTAAGCTAACATCAGTTGCTTTCAATGGAGAGACCTTATCAATACAGAGGCCCTTTTTTTTCTCTCTAAAATTACAAGGGCCTCCTAAGGAGGGTGAGTACTGTTTACTGGCAGGGAGGCCCTTTTTCTGCAGAGCAGCAGAATGGGTTGTTAAGTGGAGTAGGACCTGCATGGAGTTTGGTGGGGATTGAAACAGCTGGATTACCTCACTTAATAGAAGAACAGAGAGTCCCGGTGGCGGGGTGGAGGTTGGGGGGGCGTCTCCAGGAGGTAAGGGTGAAGGGGGAGAGGAGGAAGGGAGAGAGAAGCGAGCACTATGGCCTGAAGCCAGGGATTATTCTGGTGAAGGGGAAAGAAGGGCATGGAGGGGCTTTTAAGAGCCAGGATGTTAAAGGACCGGGGCACTGAATGGTCAAGTCTAAAGTCCAAGTAGATCCTTTTTGACAAACATCCTCTCTCTTTCAATAAGCCTCCTACATCTGGGACTGCCTGGGAGGGAAGTCGTGGAAGTCGAAAAGGGTGGCCCTTTCTGTTGACCATGGGATCTGAAGTGCTCTGGGAGGCTTAGACTTCTACTCCGTGTGGATTAGAGGAGGGGTGTTGAGTCAATCATACTTAAATCTCAGGGGACAGGAGACTGACCCTGACCTTTGGGTTACATACATTTTTTCCAATACTAAAATAATACAGGTTCATTAAAGCAAAATTGTTAAGTGGGAAATACTCATTCAGCTTCCAGACAGCCTTCCTGTCACGGGCCCCTCCTGTGCATGGATTTTGGGGCCTCAAGTCTGAGGACGCTGAGGAGTGCACTAGCATCACCTGTCATCTGGGGGACCACAGGCACGTTGCTTAAGGCTCAGTTCCCTCACCTGTAAAAAGGAAAAAGAAATCGAAGTTTTTCAAATGACTTCTTCCCCAGTCTTCTGGCCCCACCAGTCCTAGGAGAAACCAAGGCTCAAGATGGACAGGGCAGCCCGTAACCCCTTCAACAGAGCCAGAGGTCACAAAACAGCAGGTAGCAAAACCAAACTCCATCTTGGGAGAATTAAATGGGCCTGGTGTGGGTGGCCATTCTCGTTAAGTTCTCCGTCCACCCCCTCCAGTCCCAAGCTTCTCTGGGCCCCCAGAGTCCAGCACAGTAATGCTAATTTTACTGGAGAACCAAGGAGAGTGTTGGGGAGACGGATGAGGGCAGAGCCTGAGCAGAAAGGCGGCCCTGAAAGGGATCAAGACCAGCAAGAAATGGGGGAAGGACTTGGTGTCCAGGGAGAAGAAAGGCCCCTGGGGCTGGGTCCAAGTGAGGAGGCAGCAGAAGGGAAGATGCCTTTGGATGAGGCGGAGCAGCGGGCGGGCCCGATCCGACGGGATAAACATAGACGGCCAGCCCGGAGTGGAAAGAACAGTTTATGCTGTGCTTTATTAAAATGTGCATCGTTCTTTTATTTTAAAATGTGCATCATTGTCTCGTGCTCGGCGCGCGCGACCTCAGCGTGGTGGCCCGCGGCGGGCCTCGTACACGCCCGGCGCCCGCGGAGCTGCCGTGTGCAGGCGCACTCAGGTGGCGCGGACCCGGGGGCTCCCGCCCAAGGCCAGGTAGACGTCGATGGGCACGTGCAGCAGTGTCAGGCAGTGGCAGCCTGGGCAGCGTCGAAGCGGCCTGGGGAAAGCGGGGCGCGATAGGGGGCGCTGAGGCGGGGGCCGGCTCATCCTGTACGGGAAGCATCGGGGAGTGCACTTGGGGTCCCCGAGGTTCGGGCGTGGATGTGGGACCTTACGTGGCGGGGGGCGGTCGGGGGACGGAAAGTGGGCCGGGGTGGGGCGGCGGGGAGCGGCGCCGGCCTCACCTGACCGGGTTGTGTTCCGTAGCTACCTGCTCCGGGCTGTCCTGGGACTCGCGGGGGGCGGCAAGGCCAGGGGAGTCTCCGGCCTCAATGGGGAATCTCCGACCCTGCGGGGGCTCCTGGGCACTCATGTCCGGGTCCCGGGGCGCTCTGCGCGGGGAGTGGCGGTCAGGCAGCTCGCGGGCCTCCGGGCGCCCCCTCCCCGCGCCCGCCCCGTGGGCCGTCGCTTACCTGCCGGAGGCCGAGGCCGGTCCCAGGCTGAAAGCAGTTGCCCGAGCCCTGGCCGCGGGAGGACTGTCCAGTCCAGGCGAAACCGGGAAGGTGTCTGCGGCGCGTCCGGGCCCGGGCGTCGAGGGGGAGGGCTGCATTGTGACCCGGGCCGCGGCGTGCTGACCTCATAGAACCCATTCCTCCCTCCAGAGAACCCCGCGCCGCCCCGGCACTTAGCGCAGCGCGAGCCGGTACTTAGAGGGCTCTTGCCATGGGTCGCGCAGACCCCCAGCTGCCCGATGGGGGAGCAGGAGGCTGTGTCCACGGAAAGGAGCCTGGCATCCCGGGCCGCACGCAGACGTCCGGAGCGCCCCCCACAGTCGGGCTGCGACTCACTACCTGGCACGGGGCTGAGCGCAGCGGTGACTTAACCCGTTCTGGGTTTGGTGGTGGTGGTGAGGGCAGGCAGGGGACATTGCCCATTTTGGCCAAGGGTCACACAACATCTACATCACAATTGGGCCAGAGTTTTAAAATGTCTGACCCTCTCCCTCCCCACCACACGCGGCTTCTGTGTCCAGACGGAGAATGTTCTAGCGCTGGGGGCGGTTGCGGATGAAAAGGAGCAGGCCAAGGGCGATGGTGGAGTAGAGCTGCCCCGCAGAGGCAGCATGAGCTGAGAGGGTGATAGAAAGGAAGGAGGTGCTAGACAGCATGGAGGACTTTCTGCTTTCCAACGGGTACCAGCTGGGCAAGACCATTGGGGAAGGGACCTACTCAAAAGTCAAAGAAGCAGTTTCCAAAAAACACCAAAAAAAAGTGGCGATTAAAATTATAGACAAGATGGGAGGGCCAGAAGGTAAGCTGGGGCCCCTTTGGAGGAAGCGATGGCTGGCTGAGGTGGGTGGGTGCTTCCTCCAGTCAGAAGGATCATTCCCTCCTCCCCTTTAGTCTAGAACCAAGGAAAGCGAGAGAGACTGTGGCTCTGGGGTAGGTCAGTGGGGAACAGAGGGATGCTGGGAGTCCAGGAAAATCACACCCTCTAAAACCCAAGATTAAAGTGGCAGGAGGTGAAGGATCCTCAGAAGTACAGCCGGAGCCCACAAGGCCTTTCCTATTCCAGGGTGGGAACAGAGACTGGCAAGGCCATGGCCAGGGCTAGCAGAGAGCAGGAGCTGGAGCCAATGAAGGCAGAGATGGGGAAAAGACAGGGCTCATGGAAAGAACTGTGGGTCAGGAGGCAGACATGAGAGGAGCGGGCTCACCACGCTGTGGGCAAATCAGGCCTCGTAACTTGAGATTCAATAGCCATGTCTAAAAGTCCCTAATAGTCTAAAAGTCTAAAAGCACTTTGATATCTGTGGTCTCACAGGCTGCTCACAACAGTCCCTGAGGCTGACAGGGAGTAGTTCCTTTCAGTAATATATTAACTACAAAAACAATAGAGGTGAACATTCTTTGCAGTGTCCAAGCAGACAGACATTAAAGACTATGACAGGGGACCAAGGCACAAGACCCAGACATGGTGGGGAGATAGGCAGGCAGAAGATGGAAGGCAGCAGACAGGAGGGAGGAGTTAGGCCCTTCTGGACTTGATGCTCCATCTCTTTTCCTATGTTTCTGTAGAGTTTATCCAGAGATTCCTGCCTCGGGAGCTCCAGATTGCCCGTACCCTGGACCACAAGAACATCATCCAAGTGTATGAGACGCTGGAGTCTGCCGACGGGAAAATCTACCTGGTGATGGAGCTGGCTGAAGGAGGGGATGTCTTTGACTGTGTGCTGAATGGGGGGCCACTGCCCGAGAGCCAGGCCAAGGCCCTCTTCCGTCAGATGGTCGAGGCCATCTGCTACTGCCATGGCTGTGGTGTGGCTCACCGGGACCTCAAGTGCGAGAACGCTTTGTTGCAGGGCTTCAACCTGAAGCTTACAGACTTTGGCTTCGCCAAGGTGTTGCCCAAATCATGCCGGGAGCTCAGCCAGACCTTCTGCGGCAGCACAGCCTATGCCGCCCCAGAGGTGCTTCAGGGTATTCCCCACGATAGCAAGAAGGGTGACGTCTGGAGCATGGGCGTGGTCCTGTACGTCATGCTCTGTGCCAGCCTACCTTTTGATGACACAGACATCCCCAAGATGCTGTGGCAGCAGCAGAAGAGGGTGTCCTTCCCCACTCATCTGGGCATCTCGGCTGAATGCCAGGACTTGCTCAAGCGGCTCCTGGAACCAGACATGATCCTCCGGCCTTCAATCGAAGAAGTTAGTTGGCATCCATGGCTAGCAAGCACTTGATAAAAGCAATGGCAAGTCCCCCCCAATAAAGTAGGGGGAGAAAGCAAACCCAAAAACCCGCTTCTAAAATGGTGATATATATTTTACACTTTAAGTTTACTTATCCTAAAACTTACCTACACCCTCTCCAGCCTTTCTTCTCTTTCCCTTTAAAGATCTTCATGGAACCAGAGGGCCTCATTCAGACTTCCCTTTTATTACAGCTGACAAGTGATTTTCATACAGGTGTTTAACTGAAGTTAATTAAAAATAGACCCCAGAATCATACACATACAGGGGGAGGAGAGGAGAAAAATGACCAAGAGCAACTGGAACCACTGTTGTTGCAACTTCCTTTCTAATAAAAGCAGAAGCGTTGGGAATGCAGTAACGGCCTCTTGACTCCTTGTCTTGGTGAGAGGCCTGTTGGGGGCCCTGTCCCTTTCTCATCCCAAAGGCCAAGGTGAGCCTGGGATGAGGACAAGGGACTTCCTCAGAACCCAGGCTACCTCCCATCCTAACCCCCAGGCTCCAAGCAGGAAGCCACCCTGCACATAGTGTGTTTCCTGCCCTGGATCTGGGGCAGCTGCTGTAGGGTACAAGAACAGAGCCCCAGACACCTTCCAGCTTCTGTTGAATCTCTTTAATAGCTGTTAACGGCAAGTCTGGAAAAGGTTCAGGACAAAGTTCTTTTTTCTTTCTTTTTTAATTACAAAACTAACAGCTGTTAGAGTCTTTTTTTTTTTTTTCCTTTTTTCTTTTCCCGGCTACAAAATACTCTGGGGAGATACATTATAATTTAAAATATATAATATTGCACAAACAACAAAAAGGTTAATTAAACTAAAGAAATAATTACAAAGAGAAAAACCCCATCCCATCAAAAAAAGATTCAGCATTCTCTCCATCCCACCCCCTCATTGAAGGTTTGAAGTGGAAGTGACCACCACCCTCTTGGCGTCCCTGACCACAATCACTTTAAATCATTGGTGAACACACCAGATTATGTACAAGAATCACCAGAGCAGCATCATGAAGCACCAGGGTCTCCAGGGATTCCTGCAGCCCCTCATCCCCCTAAGAGAGGTGCAGCTTTTACCAGAGTGGAGGGTGAGAGCCACAAGGATTGGATCTGCCTTCAGGAAGAAGAGCTTTTGCAGAAACCTGATGACAGTCTCAAGAAGCTCACCCCCAGCATATCCCTTCAAGACGCAGAAGGGTTGAGGCGGAGAAGTTGGGCTTACCAGAGTTGTAAGTACTCAGCTTTGATCACTGCTCTGTACCGCTGGTAGCTGGCTTGTGTCCTAAGCTACAGGGGAGTCGAGGTGGGTAGCTGGTTGGACAAGGTACCCCGCCAGGCAACACACAGAAGGGCCTGAAGTGGCCCCCTCCCTTCTTGGGGAGGGGAAGAAGAGCAAGAGCAGACTCTTGCAGGTGGCACAGCTGGGCTAAGGACTCGGGTGCATCTGACATGAAGAAGCCTTGGGAATGGCGTTGGGGACATACCAGCCTGGACTGGGTAAAAGGAGGGAGTTTGGTCTCTAGATTCTGAACCACAAGGAGCCTTTCCAGGAATGGAAGATGCCTGGGAGGGGGAGATTCCTAAGAGAGGCAAATTTCCCAAAAATGAATGCCTCTTACCCACTGGGATAGGAACCAAAATGTGTTCACCATCCCTGTCTAGCCAAGGGCAGGTGGCATGGCCTTCTTTGCCTGCTTATGGGTGACAAAGTGTGTTGTCTCTGCGTCCTCCAAGAGACTGGTAGCTTGGCCTCTGCCTACACAGGCAGATGGGCTAGGGCTATCTGTTGGGACTTCCCAGTAAGAGTCCCCAGGAACAGTGGGTGTTCAGCAGAGAAGTGTAGGCTCTTCTGGTGAGGGGGGTAGGTTTCCTCCCCCTTGGGTCATCCTATGGTTGGCACAAGTCAGAGTTCCTGGTTTGGATTTAGCAAGCCCCTTCCCAGATGTGAGCAGAGGCCCAAAGGGCCAACAAGGAACAACCCAGAATCTGCCTAGAGCTCTGGCTGACAGAGGCCATTTGGGGGACATTCTTAGTCAGTGTCTTCCAGTGCCGGGCGTAGACGAGCGAGGGAGGTGGGAAGTGCTGTGGGTAGGGGAGCGGCTTGCTCTGGCTCCCCTCATTCCCAGTCCTCCCACTCTACATCTTCCAGCTGCAAAGGGAGGGGATAATGGAGAGCACAAACACGTATTACTCCTCTGAGTCAAGCTGAGACGCAAGCTCCCCGGCTGCCTCCAATTCGGGACAGCCCTCCCCGCAGCCCCAGCCCCAACTCTCCCGGGCCATACCCGGCCTCCTCTCAGAGCGAACCACTCGCTTCAAGGAATGTCTGGGGAGCAGAGCTGCCCTCTGCCCAAGCGGTGGGCCTGCTGCTCTGATGGTTCCAGACTCAAAGGAAATGCTTCTACCAACCAACACTGGACACCACAAGGGGACGCCCTGACTACAAGAAGCCCGTCAGTCAATCCCTGAAGGAGAACTTGTCTCCTGCGGAGCAGGTAAGAACAGGGCCCTGAGAGGCAGGGAACTTTACGGTGGTGCTGTGATCAGAAGCAAGCGTGGCACTGGACTACAGGTGCTCGCAGGGCCTTCACTAGGGGCTCCAGCACCCTAATCCCCAACTGAAGTCTCCCCAGGCAACTCTCTCTTGGCCTGCTGTCAGCAGATCCCCTGATATGATGGGTTATAGAATGATTCTGTTCAGGTATATTGTATGTTGGGTTTTAAAGAGGGCTGCAAAGACACCAAAGCCATGAAGGCCACGTGGCATAAGAGGTGCCATGGGCCTTCTCTACCACGGGTATAGTGAGGTCACAGGTGTAAAATACTCTCGTGTAGGTCACTACCTCCCTCCAGGCTTCAGTCTCTCAGCATGAAAAACAAGGCCCTTCCCATTCTCTCTATTCTGTTCACCTCTTTATAGCAGGTTCCTGAGCTACATGTTGGAAGGAATCATGGGGTTCTTGTGTGACAGTGGATATAACACTGACTTGATTCAGAAGTGTGGGCTGGAGCCTCAGTCCTGTCCCTTATTAGCTATGAGAGATTTTTGCCCAGCCCCTCCTTCAAAACGACCATCCTTGATTCTGAGAGGAAGTGAAGAATAAGAATAATAGGCCTCTGAGCTTTTAACTGTTTTGTGGTGGTTTCAGGAACGTCTATTAATGCGCCCATGTCCCCAGGCACTATGCCTAAGGTGTGCACATGCATCATCTACCACAGCATATGAAATTATAATGACCAGTGCCATGTTTTAGATGGGGAAACAGAGGCTCAGGTTAAGTGATCACATTGTCTTTTGTCTCCAAGGCCAGAAATCTGCTCAGGTCCCACATCTGACGACCATGAGTCAAAAGCTCTGGGGCAGGGTTTGGCATCTGTATTTTTTAGTAGTTCCTCAGGTGATTCTGATAGGAGCTAAGGTCAAGAACTCCCCCATCCATCCCCCTGGAATTGAGGGGAAGCGGACCCTGCTAATGACTACTGTTCAGGGCCTGAGTGGGAGGCCCTAGCTTCCTTCCCGCAGCCTGCCACCTCAGATAGGAGTGGGATCCACCTTGAGGGGACAGTCGGGCTTGGCAGGGAGAGTCCTCAGACCTCGAATCATTGTGCTTGCCTCCCCTGGCCAACCAGGCCCACTCACCTCACCAGAAGCATCCACTTTGGAAAGTGCCATCTGCACTTCTTCTTCAGTCATGTCCAAGTCAAAGTCCTTCTCCCAGTCCTCACTGATGTCTGTGCTTGAGCCTGGAACCATGATCCACAGTGTGAGAGACAGGAAGGGGTACGTGAAGAGGTTGTAGCTGGGGGTGATGGAACTCTTTAGAAAGGCCTGACAAATACACACCAAAGGTCTTTACATTCTGCTTTCTCTGGCTCAGTGATCCCACTTTTAGGAATCTATTTTAAGGAAAAATCCTGGATTCAGTAAAAAAATTTAACCAAAAGGATGTTCACTGTAGTGCTGTTACCATGATGAAAACTTAAAAAACTACCTGAAAGTTCACTGATAGGGAATTACAAAAATAAACGGTATAGTCATATGATGGAACGTTATGTGGCTTTTAAAGGTTAGGCTATAGAACACTTATATACATGGCAAAATAGTCTTAAACTATTAAGTGAGAAAAAGAAAGTTACTGAATAGTGGAGAAGTACTGTGGTCCAGAAGCTCCCTAGGGGCCATGGAAATCTTCCAGAAGAAATAAACAATGAACCTCTTCCTCCTCAATCACTCCATTCTACCTACACTGATCCTGCTACTCCTGAAACACACCAGGCACATTCCCACCTAGGGCCTTTGCAAGGACTGTTCCCTGTACCTGGAACTCTTCCTCAGATACCCACAGGCCAACTCGCTCGCTTCCTTCACACCTTTACTCAAATCTCACCATCTAAATGTGGCCTACCCAGACTGTCCTATTTTCAGTTGCACCCTGACCCCTCAACTCTGCTCTGGTTGTTCTTTTTTCTATTGTATTTACCACTTTCTAGTGTATTACATAAGCAGATTCACTATGCTTATTGTCTAATAGTAGAGGAGCTGGAATGTGAGCTCCCGAGGACAGGGATCTTCTGTTTTCTTATGTATTCCAAGTGACTAGAACAAATAGTTTGTACTCAGGAAATATTCGTGGACTCTCTCTAAATCAGGGGTTGGCAAACTATGGCCTGTGGGCCAAATCCAGCCTACTGTCTGCTTTTGGAAATAAAATTTTGGAACACAGCCATGGCCACTTGTTGACATATTGTCTATGACTGCTTTCATGCTGAAACGACAGAGGTGGGACAGAAACTGTATGTCCCCAAAAGCCTAAAATATTTGTGGCTTTGTGCAGGAAACATTTACTCTTCCCTGTTCTAGGTAATTCTGATGCCTGCTAAGGTTTGACAACTACTGCTCCAAATATTCATATTTGGGTATGCTTTCTTACAGGCAATATAAAAAAAATGTACATGTGAAAGTTATTAGTAAGAAGAAAACTACAAAAATAGTTCCTGTAAAAAGGAGTATATGCAGTATGATTCCATTAAAAAAATACGCTCACAGATGCATGCACACATACAGAGAATGAGCAAAATACCACAAGAACACTAACAATAGTTATCACTAGGTGATGAGGTCATGGGGTAATATATTTTTTTAAATGAACACATATTACTTTGTAATCATTTTTTCAAAAAGCACCTTTAAAAAGAGTAAGCTCTGATCCCCCAATGGCACCACCTGTAAATACCTTGTTTCTTCCTGTCCAGCTTGTTCCTCACCATGCACCCAGGCTCTGAGACCTCCCCAAGCCTGGCCTCCCCGTTCCTTATTAGGGTTCTTGCACTGTTCTCTAGTCACCCAGCTAGCCATAAGTGGTGTGGTAACAGCAGGGTCTCTGGAGCCAAGCAAACCTGGGTGGAACCCTAACTCTTTTATTTATTGTGTAGTCTTGGGCAAGTTATTCTGGGCTTCAGTTTATTTATAAAATAAGGATAAAACCACCCTCTTTGCAAAGAACCACTGGAGGAGCTTATTAGAACGCAGATCCCTGCCTTCCCATCCCCCTCATTCAGATTCAGGAGGTGTAGGTGGTGACCCAGAATTCTGCATTATAAACAGGTACCTAGATGATTCTGTATAGACCTTGGCCTGCAGTTGAGATACAAGTGTTAAAATTAGCAGTATCATGTAAAGTGCCTGTAACATATATACACAGTGGATATTTAACAAATGGAGCTGTTAAAGGCCTGGTCCCAGAGTTAAGTAATTTTGCACATGGTCCCACACCCAGTCAGCGGCAGATCTGCAACCAAGACCCAGTTCTTCTGACTCCACATCTAAGGCTCCCTGTGCTTTCAGGACACTCTTGGTGGCTTGCGTCTGGCTCCCTGTCAGTGCAGGCTTCCTGTGGGTTAGAAGCTGGACTCCTAGCTGATTTCTCCCTCCAGAGCTGTGGCTGTGGTCATGACAGCTTTTCCTAATCCCAGGTTGCCCCTCTAGGGATTTGAAACTCTCCTCTTCAGGCTTAAATGCTAGGGCAGACCCTTCGGGGTAAAAAAGAAAGCATCAGCTAACATTTTTAGAGCACTTTACACCCACCCTCTGGGATAGGTATTAACAGTCCCAATTTACGGGTGAGGAAACAAAGGCTTTGAGTGGCAGAGATGTGAATCTGGGCTTTCTCTGCCACCTGCCTCCTCCCACCATCCTGTCCTGTCACACAATGAGAGTACCAAGCTCTCCTTTACACTGTGCACGTGGCAGAGAACTGATCTATGCAACAACAATTTAAGATTTCATGATGAAGTTTTACTGTTTTCTTTTGTTTGTAAGAAAGGGGAGTTTTCAGGTGATTATTAACCTCATGGTGCTGTCACTCACAGCTCATTTTATTCTGCTTAATTGGCTCTTTGCTTCTCCAGAGAAGAAATGGAAGCAAAAGCCACTCCCAGGTCAGTCAGTAGTGAAGTGGGGCTTTAAGCCCAGAGCTCCTTCCAGTCCGCAGGCCACAGTTCCGCTGTCTGCTCCCTGCTGAGGGAGCCTGAGCAGGGTAAGTCTAGTGTCCTTGCTCAAATGGATCTCGGCACAATATACAGGTGGGAAGCAGCTCTGCAATGACAGGCATCACCCTGGGACCTTAGAGGTCCCTGTGGCTGGGTCACCTCCAGAGACTGCTGTATCCAGAGACCAAGCCTCCCTCATGTCATCTGGACAAAGAGGGAGAAGGAGTCACTCTGCCTCCAAGCCTCTTTTTTTTTTTTCCTAAATAAATTTATTTATTTATTTTGGCTGCGCTGGGTCTTCCTTGTTGCACGCGGGCTTTCTCTAGTTGCGGCGAGCTGGGGCTACTCTTCGTTGCAGTGCACGTGTTTCTCATCGCGGTGGCTTCTCTAGTTGCGGAGCAGGGGCTCCAGGTGCGCGGGCTTCAGTAGTTGTGGCGCATGGGCTTATTTGGTCCGCGGCATGTGGGATCTTCCCTGACCAGGGTTCGAACCCGTGTCCCCTGCCTTGGCAGGCGGATTCTTTACCACTGTGCCACCAGGGAAGCCCCCTCCAAGCCTCTTTTAAGATTCTTCCTCCCTTTACTCTGTCCCCACTGTCCCACCCTAGTCTAAGACCCCAGCTTCCCCCAACTAAGTAACTACAACTACTTCCGGTGGGTCTCCTGCACTGAATCCCCAGGCCCTCCTTTTGCGAATCCCCCAGTGCATTAGAGGCAGTATAGCGCACTGTTAAGAGCTTATGCTGCATCTTCCCCATAATCTCATTTCTTCCAGTCTCTACCCACCATTCATTTTTTCTCATCACGCTCTCCAATAGCCCAATTCCCAATGGAAACAATAATTCTTTAACCTTCCAACTGTTTCACTGTTATTCCCTCCCTTACCCAGCTCAGATTCCATGAACCATCATTCTGATCACTTCTTGCATACACTTGGACTCTTGTCTTTTTGAGTTCACCTGGGTAAACCTGAACCCTGATTAAGTCCAACTCCCCATCTGCTCTGTGCCTGCACCTGAGCAACTGAATGTGGCTGGACAAAAGTACAACTGTGCTGACTGGTGTCTCTTAAAATTCACGACCGTTATCTCAAATGGACCCTTCATACCATCCACCCAGCAACCCCACACCAACTATTGGGTCCATCACCTACTCTTCACTCTCATAAAGGCAATGTCACACTTTTCTAAATACCTACTGGATGGGTGATTGATCTCAGTTTCCTACCAGTAAAAAAAAAAAAAAAAAAAAAAAAAAAAGGGAAAATCTCACAGATCTCAGGATTTTTGTGAGGATTGAGTGATATGCATATCAAGTACTTAGCACAGAGCTATACAGACATACAGAAAGTGCTCAGAGAATGGTACGTCTTATTATCTGCATCATCTCCCCAAAGCAGGGCTCTACCCAAATTTCTTCCCTAACTGAGGACCTATCAGGAAATAATTACCCCCAACTTACAGAGGAGAAAACGGAGGCTTAGAGAAGATCAGTAGCTTTTCTTTTTTATTCTTTTTTTTTTTTTTGTGGTACGCGGGCCTCTCACTGCTGTGGCCTCTCCCGTTGCGGAGCACAGGTTCCAGACACGCAGGCTCAGCGGCCATGGCTCACGGGCCCAGCCGCTCCACGGCATGTGGGATCTTCCCGGACCGGGGCACGAACCCGTGTCCCCTGCATTGGCAGGCGGACTCTCAACCACTGTGCCACCAGGGAAGCCCGATCAGTAGCTTTTCTGAAGTCACATGGCTCATGAGCAAAGTTGGGATTTGAACCCAGAACTGTCTGAACTCCAGAGCCTGAGCCCTTAGCCTCTACATGTAAAGCTTTTAGTACAGGTTGCGCATATAAGCGGCATGCCCTGCTGCTTTGTGGCACCAAATCCAACTTTCTGAATTCGGCTTAAGATTTTAAGTTCTTGTTCCTCCCTCTCCTGGGAACAATACAGAATCATGGGCTTTGGTCACCTCCTTCAATGTGCCCCATGTCCCCATGACCTTAACACATGATCTGCCATGTGGGGGACTTTGTAGGCCCTCTCAGCCTGCGCTACCGCTCCCTGCGCACCTGCCGCAAACTCCGTAACTCTCCTATACAATGCCTGTCTCCTTGGTGAAACACCTGCTGATGCGCAAAGTTTCCTTCTTTCTCTGAACTCCTCCTGTACCAAGCCTGTCTCATACTGCTTCATGCCTCATCATAGACTGCAGCCTTTACCCCTCCCTCCTCAGTGTCTTATAAAGAGTAGGTAGGAGCTCAATGGATGACCTCACTGAATCAGAGTCAGAAGGAAAACACTGTGTTGGAAACTGGAAATCAGCCTGTTTCCCATCCACTGCAGTAAGCCAGTCCCTCACTGCCAGTAGGCCAGTGCTCACCTGCTGGGCAAGCTTTGTGGCCAACTGGTGCTGAGTGTTGGCAGACAGCATGCCTGCGTGTGAGGAGCTAAGGGGAGGTCTTGCTGACAATTGGCTATCTCTGGAAAGGTATTTTGGATGTGGCAAAACAAGGTGACACCAGAGCCATCACTGTCCTTTAATTGCAGGAGTTAGAGAGAGGTCCCCCCTTGACATAAAGTCAAAGTGTCTACAGTCTAAAATTTCATTATGCAGGTAAGAAACTAAAGCTCTATTACTTAAGCTGGGTCACTGCAAGTTCATGAGTATTCATTTTATTCTTCTTTAAACTGTACATGTAAGTTTTGTTTATATATTTTATAATAATAACAATTAACACAGGCCTAGGGGAGCTAGCTGACTTTCCTGAGGTCATCCATGGAAGAAGACCCTTGACAGCAATCAATGTCACAGGAGTTCCCACCCCAAAGTTGAACTGTTCAAAAGGATAGAAACTGACACAGTGTGGTAGTTAAGGGCATGGGTTTCAGGTCAGACAGAGCTGGGTCTGAATCTGGGCTTGCTACTTCCTGGCCATGTGAATTTGAGCAAGTTACTTCACATCTCTGAGGCTCACTTTCTTCATCTGTAAAATGAGGACAGTTATATGGAGTTGTGAGTTGTAAACTGGAAATTAACAAGCTCCCCCGGTAACTGAGAAATTAAATGCAATATTACATTCTTAACACGATTTGACATAAACCTTATTTTGTTGAACTAAAACCCCAACAACTGTAAGATGCATCCTAATTTCAGAGAATAAATGCATCTTGGAATTGATGGAATAGAGTATAATAAATACTATAGTAGCTGTCATCATCATATAGTAGCTGTCATCATCATCATCATCAGTAGCACAAATGAAGGTCATCTGCTCCTAGGATCCTCACACGGGACAAGGAGACAAGTCTGCCTTGTGAGGTGGCAACTCTCACCTGCCCTGCCTGCACACGCTCCCTGGGCTTTGGCCTTGGCTTACCTTTTTTTCCATTGTTGGAGGGTGTAGACTTCCCGCTGTCTGAATTCAGCTCAAACACCCGTAAGTCTGTGAGTACCTCCTCCCTGAGAGTCTCTACTCTGGCTGGAGGCCGGGGCTCTGGACCGCTGGGGCGGCCAGCAGGGGTGTGGGGCTTGGACTGAGCTAGGGGTGGGGGTCCAGTCTCGCCCACATCCACAGCCAGGTTCTGTTCCTCCAAAGATGCCTCTAGAAGCTTTTGGGACAGGTCCTTGGGCAGCACTGGTGCCTCAGATGCAGGGGTAGGTTTGGCAATCTGTGTCACGAGGGAGATGCTCTCACTGCTCTCCGATGGAGTCACCTCTGTTGGAGCCTCAACCGGGGTCACCAGATTCTCTTCACAGGGGCTCCAGAGGCCAGGTCCTCCTTCAAGGGATGTGGAAGTTTTGGCCACAGGAACCTCGGCCTCTTTTGGAGATGTGGGTGAAATGCCCACAAGCTCCTCTGTCAAGAGAGAAAGGTAGGGAAAGAGAGTGATGTACCCTGGTTAGCCCCAAGACAACCTTGGAGCTCTCTGAAAACAGACCTTGGGTTCCCACCAAAGTTTGCTCTAACCAAAACTAATGGGCGCCAGTTTCCTCACCTCCCTCTCCATCACAATTCTTCTGCAGATAATCCCTGTTGGTCCAAGTCTCTCCCACCCTTGAGGCATAGCACATGCCTGGTGGGCACTCAGCTTCTAGCAGTGCAGCCCAAGATAATATTATAACTTAGAAAGCCAAGACTTTAGAGTCAGTCAGTTTGAGGTTCAGGTTAGGCTCTGCTGTATCCCACGTGCATGATCTTGGGTGAGCCACTTAACTCTTCTTTAACCTACCTGCCTCATTTGCAAAAGAGGGATAATGAAGTTGTGGTAAGGACCATACATGTAAAGCTTTTAGTACAGGTTGGGCATATAATATAAGCACTTAGTAACTGTGTTAACATACCATGCAGGTGGCTCCCACACACTGTCCTAAGCTGAGCTACCAGGTAGAGGGAGCTCAGCTCTGTCCCTAAGCCAGCAGTTCCCAAGTCTGGCTGGCCATTAACATTACCAGTGGAGCCTGTTAAAAATACAAGTTTGGCCACATGTCCATAGAGTGTTATTTAGAAGTGGAAGAAGGGAATCTGGAAATTCAATAAGCATCCCCTACTCTGAAGTACTGGTCCATGGGCTGGCAGGGAAATCTGCTTCAACTGACACATGTGATTTCTGTACCTAAACCTGGGATCCACCAGCCTTGGTAAACAACCCCTTGTTAGCTCAGTGTATCCTTGGCATGTGCAAACACCATATTCATTCCCTCCTCTTCCCTGGGGTGCCATGTCCCTCCAGGCTTCAGAGAGAATGGCCCAGACAGTGCCCCAGAGGCAGGACTTGGTACTTTCTCATCACCTCTCAATACCTCTTACCATCTTCCTCCTCCCAGCCAGGCTCTTCAGAGATGCTCTGTTCTGCACGCTGCTTCAGGGCATCCCTCCGGGCCTGCTCCTGAATGTGGGGGAGTAGATGGCCAGAAGCAGTCAGGGAACCCTCTTTCCCAGACTCTGGTCCTGACCCCAGAACTCTTGGCACCCTCTGTCCCCTTCTTCCCTCAACAAAATCCAGCCCCCTTCCCCCATGGCTGAGTGGAGGACCTTCCCTGGTTAGGCCAGCATACCTGCTCTAGTTGATGGACTTTATAGAAATACCGATGCCAGAATTCTGAATGGGAAACAGCTGCGGGCACCTGGAGGGAGGGGACAGTGGAGATGAGACTTTGGGAGTGGTTGCGCGGGGTCTACGTCCCCAGCCTCATCAACCAGCTCCCAGCCACTCTGGATATCAGATGGGATAAGTGGCTGAGTAGTGATTCTTAGAGCACTTCCACTCCCAGACCCACCTTCCTGGCCCAGCTTGGCCAAGAAGGGAGAAAAGAACTCCCACCAGGCTTTGCTGGCCCTTCCATTTCTCACTGTGATTGCCAGAAGCCTGGCAAATCAGTTTCCCCCATGTGGATTCTTGGCTCAGGAGCTGGCTGGTTTGGCTCCACAGGGCCTCCTGCTGCTCTCTAGGCCAGAGGACTCCACAATGACTCTGGACATGTCCCTCCCACCTCCCCACACCCCAGGCCGGGAGTTGGTTGAGGTCCTGCCGGCTAGGCCCTCACCATCTTGGTGTAGAGGGCCCGGATGGAGGGGCTGCCTACAAGGAGCTCTGAGATCTCCCCCTTCTTCTCCTCCAAGCAGAACTGGGAAAGCCAGGTGTCAAACAACTCCGGGGGCCCTGCAGAGGGACAGACATTGATGGTCAGTTCCGTGGGTCTGGAGAAAGAACACTGGGCCTAGAGAAATCACACCTAAGCCTGGACATGGACAATGAGGAAAGCTTAAGGTTTTTCCAAAGCCATATGGCCCAAGGTGGGGGTCAGGCAGGGTGAAGGGGTGGGTAGGCCTGATATCAGGGCATGGCCCCGAGTGATCACTGGGAGGGGCTGCAGTCTCCACTCTCTCCCATGCCTGCTTGCTTTTTATCCCACTGCACTTGGCTCCTGAATCCTCTCCTCTCTGAAACAGCTATTCTCAGGTTACCACCAGTGACCCTATGTTGCCAAATCCAATGGCAGATCCTCTGTCCTCCCTCATGTGACCATCCTACAGTTTCTGCCCTGGGAGCCACTACCTTCCTCTTGAGGCCCTCTTCTCTCCTGGCTTCTCACTCTTTATTTCCTCCCACTTCTCTCATTGTTCCATCTGGGTCTTCAGTGGGCTCCTCTTTTTCCTTATCTCTTCTTGTTTTCCATTTTCTCCCAAGATGACCTCCACTAAACCACGAGTTTCAATCTCTTCCTCCCACTGACAATTCCTCAGTGTGTCTTTGCAGCTCAGGCTGCCTTTCTGGGCTCCAGATCCAGAGGTCCAGGTGCCTGGACACATCTACCTGCACATATGCTGCAAATACAACATGTGCTCATCTCCTTCCCTCCCCCACCTGTCCCACCCAGTTATCCACTGGAGAGCTGGAGGCCCTCCCAGACTCCTCCCTTATGGAGTCACTCTGGATTCCACTTCTTCAGCGTCTCTTATACATGCATATCTTCCTCTTCATTCCACCCACCCCTTCCCTGGTTCCGGCTTTACCTCTGACCTCTGAATGAGGATTCCTACCAAGCCTCCTAACTGGTCTTCCCATCTTCCGTCTCTCCCTCTCTATTTCATCCTACAAAACACTGCCTGAAGGCTCTTTTATAAAATGCAAAATCTGATCACATCAGGTCTCAAAACGCTTCAACAGTTCTCTACAGGAGGGTATTTTAGGCTATGGTCCAAAGATGGGCTTCAAAGGGTTAAAGAATTCCCGTATGCATATAAAATTCTGCTGAGAGAGGACTTGTTATTTTGAACAGATTTTTAAAGGCCTTTGTGACTTAAAAAAAGGTTAAGAACCACTATCTTAAGCCTTTTAGGACAAAATTCCAACTGCTTAGTCTGGTACCCAAAGCCTTTCCAGTCTGGTGTCCCTGGCAGCTCTCACTGCCCTCATTTCCTCACATGCGCCCTTTGTCTGGCCTTCCCAAATGCCTAGGTTTTTCGAGAACTTCAAATTCCTGTTGTCCTGCTTGAACACCCTTCCCCCACTTCTAAAAGTAAAATTAGTTTACTTCTAATTCATCGTTAAAACCTCAACTCAGGTGTCACATCCTAGGTTTCCCAGGCTGGGTTACATGCCATCTTCTGGCATCCCACTGCTCCCCTCTTTCTGTGGAAGCAGTCAAGTCACTCTATCTCTAGTATCTTTGCTTTATTCCCTGTTTCTGTCTCCTAACAGCAGGTTCCTGGAGGTCTGGACAGGGTTGATTGAGGGTTCGACTCATTTCTGGTGTCTGGTTCCCAGCCTGGGCTTGCTGCACAGCAGGAGCTTAGCAAACAGGCCAAAGGGAAGGCAGGCAGGGCAGCAGGGCTGGGAGGGAGCCTAAGCTGAGGATGAGGGACAAGAGGAGCAAAGCCTCTGTAGAAGGGGATGAAGACAGTCTGGGTTCAGGGAGGAAGGGGGACCATCAACCCATCCCACCAGATGTAAGGGTCAAACTAGCTCCACTCTGGTCCCTCTACACAGGGGGTACCTGGCCACTGCTACCAGAGACAAACAGGGTGTGCAATCCAGACCCACTTGGTCTCCCTGCCCAATAAGCCTGCCCCCTCACCACTACCCCCTCACCATCTGGTTCATTGCAGTAGGTTGCTGGGTCTGACTGGAGGCTATAAAGGCGAGCCTAAAAAAAA
>NW_021145877.1:15836-50000 GCF_002837175.3 Physeter macrocephalus | reverse complement strand
GTCGACACAGTAGGTGATGGGTAGGTAGCATTTATAGACTAAATAACAGAAAAAGACCGAGTGACAAAGAAACGGATCGTATTGAAAATAAAGTGTCATAGAAACGGGGTTAAAGGGTTTCCAAAATCCATTCACAAACGGGTAAAAATAGCCTTTAAAAGGGGGTTTTGGAGACCTTGGTGACTCATCTCCTCACCAAATGAGTTTTGTGGTGACAGTGGTTTGCTCCTGGCTGCCCAAGGAGCCCCTTCTTTCGTGTGCCTTCATTTCACAGAGAAAGGGAGCAGAGGACAACTTGGCAAATCAGTTCCATACTCAGTATACTGGGGACTGTTGTTCTAGGTTTCACTTTAATAGAGTGGATTCTGAGATGTGATAAAAAAAGGGTTTAGGTATGTGGAACTGAGAGATTTTTATTTCTTGCAGAACACCAAGTAATTTGGGGAGGCCAACCATATTATCGTTATGCCAGAATATATGTGCCACCTTTTATCAGCAGGCAGGCTTAGAAAAGAGTCAATTGGCTCAGAAGAAACTAGATGTTTGGTAATTTCAAATTGTCTTCTCACTGATGGTTCAGAAAGTTCTCAAAGATATGGTAATTATTGCAGAATTATGGCTTCGGGCATTCGTAGCTATTCAAACAGTAAAATTCCATCGTAAAAGACGACAGTCTGTGTGTTCAGTTGTGCTGCAGTTGAGAACTTGTGCCCTACGGTGTTACTGCGTCGTTCTTACGCCATAGAACAACGAAGCAAAATGCAAAAAGCAGTAGTTCTAGGACTTGGTGATTGATTAAAACTAGAGGATGCGAAATAGGAATGAATCAAGGATGAGCTCCAGAATTCTGGGGTGTGTGTGTGTGTGAGTGTGTGTGTGTGTGAGTGTGTGTGTGTGTCTGTGTGAGATCTGAGGACCCTGTAGAGAAGGTGTGTGTGTGTGTGTGTGTGTGTGTGTGTGTGTGTGTGATCTGGGGACCCTGTAGAGAAGGGGTGTGTGTGTGTGTGTGTGTGTGTGTGTGTGTGTGTATCTGAGGACCCTGTAGAGAAGGGGTGTGTGTGTGTGTGTGTGTGTGTGTGAGATCTGAGGACTCTGTAGAGAAGGGGTGTGTGTGTGTGTGTGTGTGTGTGAGAGTGTGTGTGAGTGTGTGTGTGTGTATGTGTGTGATCTGAGGACCCTGTAGAGAAGGGGTGTGTGTGTGTGTGTGTATGTGTGTGTAAGAGTGTGTGTGAGTGTGTGTGTGTGTATGTGTGTGATCTGAGGACCCTGTAGAGAAGGGGTGTGTGTGTGTGTGTGAGATCTGAGGACCCTGTAGAGAAGGGGTGTGTGTGTGTGTGAGATCTGAGGAGTCTGTAGGGAGGGCACATTTTGTTTAATTGACATTTCACCTGCGTTTCCCCCCAGCCATATGCTCTCCTAGTGTTGGTTACAAATCCTAGTAAGTCAAAACATGGTTCCCTCATCAACAAATTGAAAATATTTTGCAAATAGTGGAATTCTTTGTGAATATGATTATTATGCTGTAGGTTGCAAGAAAACCAGAAAAATGGCTTTCCGTATCGACATTGTATTGCAGTGCCCTTGGAGGAAAATATAAAGGTTTAAGAGAAGTATCTCATTCAACAATTGAAATTGCTGGTCTCTATTTCCACGGTATTTAACTTTTACAAAATCAGACGTCATTTCTCATCAGAATTGTTTGTTTATTCGTGAGATAATTGTCTTCACCGCTGCCTTCCAAAGTTTCATCTTTTTCCATTTTTTTTGTTTTTGCCTTTAACTTAGCAAAAAGTAGATGAAGTTTTCAAATCTATAAAAGTGGTGTTTTTCTCAGATTGATTTAGAACTTGACTGCTTATTCTCTTTCAAAATATGTGAATTTGCTTGTTTGCAGAGAAATACAGCTAAAATCAACTTACCAAGCATTTAGGGTACCAGGGACATACAGTACTTCTCTCCTTTTGTACTTCTTTAGGGGTGATTTCAAGAAGCATTATTGAGAGCCTTTTACTATAGTATTTCCGAATTAGATTTGCAAACAAAATCCTCTCGAGAAGGGGTGTGTGTGTGTGTGTGTGTGTGTGTGTGTGTGTGTGTGTGTGTGTGTGATCTGAGGACCCTGTAGAGAAGGGGTGTGTGTGTGTGTGTGTGTGTGTGTGTGTGTGTGCGCGTGCATCGACAACAATAAGAATGGTTGACATTCATTGGCTGCTAACAGTGTTCTAAGCACTTTTAATTCTCTCAACAGCGGTACCAGGAAGGGATTGCCACGTTGCTTATGAGAAAACAGAGGCTGAGAAAAGCTAAGGAAGTTGCTTGTTCAGGGTCACACAGGTAGCTGTAAGGGTCAGAGCCAAACCTGGAACCCTGGTCTGTCTGGGTGTAGAGCTTGTGCTTGCACCGCTGGCTGCACTGCCTCGCAATTCGGGGTGAGGGTAGCCAGGGGGGCGGTGGTGCCTTTGGCTGGGATGGGAAAGTGAGGAAGATGGGTGGGCCTAGCCTGTCTGTCCCCTGCTTGGGGAGGAGCTGGAGCTCCTGCCATGCACAGCTGCCCTCCCCATTCACACCCCGCTGTCCAGCCGGTTGCCCCCAGTTTCTAGAACTGCTCAGCTCAAGTGGCCGCCCCAGACCTTCTGGGTCTTCTGCTGTTGGTTCCTGTTGCTGAGGAGCTTTCTGCTTCCACACACACTCCCCAGCCCTTCCCTGCTCTCTTTCATGTCTAGACCCAAATTAGCAGAGCCTGGAGAAAGCTAGAACATAGTAAGAGCTGGTTTGGAGGTGGAGAGACTGCCCCAGTTTCTTTTCCCCACATAATTAAACCTGGGAAATGTCACGTAGCCTCACACACACGATTTTAATTGGGGATTGCGTTCACTGGTTCACCCCAGCAGTGGAGAATTTTCATTTCTATGATGGGTCTCTGCCTCTGGAGTATATAATATGCACTTGAAAACCCCAGAGAGCAGCCCAGAAACAGCCGACAGAAACTAAAGAAAAAATTAGTTTTGATTCAGTTACATATGACAGTAATATGCTCATACTTCATTTTTTTAAAAGTGATGGGGGGACTTCCCTGGTGGCGCAGTTCATAGGACTCCACGCTCCCAATGCACGGGGCCCAGGTTTGATCCCTGGTCAGGGAACTAGATCCCACATGCTGCAGCTAAAAGTTCACATGCCGCAACTAAGGAGCTTGCCTGCTGCAACTAAGACCTGGTGCAACCAAATAAATAAATAAATATTTTAAAAAAGAAAAAGTGATGGGGAGCTCTTTCTCCATAGTGACTCTTGGTGGTTAGTTTCATTATCTCTGGGCTAATGGTGTGGTATTTGCTTTACGTCCACACTCTCTGTGTGAGAGTCCCAGGGAGTCCCGGGAGGAGCTGCTTCTATTAACCCTCAACCTGTCTGTCCCACCTGTATTCCCTCCACCCCCAAAAAACCAAAAACAGAGAAAGGACTGAACCAGAAACAGCAACACACACAAGATTAAGCCGAAGTTGAGAATAAATACACAGCGTGCAAAGCACAAATTCCAAAGATGAAGAGAACTAGCAAGAGGGAGGCAAACCAACGCGACACCGGGAACGCGGGGGCACAGAAGGCGCAGCAGCCTGTCCCTTTCACAGGGCGGATGGCAGTCAATACAGACCCGCTGCGGACCATGTCAGCTGGCGGTTGCAGAGCCTTTGGACAAGGAGCCGGAAGGGACGTAACTGAGAAGTTGGTCTGAGGCTGAAAGAGGCGGTCGTAGGGTGGGGAGGTCAGTCTGCGATGGGAGGCTGGGAGGCAGGGCCCAGCCTCAGTGGGAGCACAGCAGGATCCGAGGCAGGGCCGGCAGGCACACCTCCCCTCGTGGGGACCCTGAAAGAGGACACAGGAAACACGAAGCCAAAACTTCCTACGTTCCTGAGACAAGGTGCCCTTACAGAAGATGCCACCGCGCCTCGAGATCCATGTCTGTACCCCTGAATAAACAGGAGCCTCTGGAGGCCGTGAGAGCCCATGGGGAGGACGGGCTTTCCCTGCCTTCTCCCCCAAAGCTGCGTTGGGGACCGGGCTGGCGGTCCTCGGGGAGTGGGCTCCTTTGCAAGCGCAGCCGTCTTGTCTGTGGCCGGACAGATCCCAGACCAGCTTACTGGGTTGCTGGGAACCACTGCCGAGTGTGGCCCTGCCACCTTGGCCACTAAATCGTCAAGTCTCTTCTGAGGGCAGGTGCCCTTCACCAGCTGTGGTCCCCAGTGGGGGCAGTAATGACAAGCAACTTAGGAACCGAAGGTCCAGAGGCTCTTCTACCTGCCGTGTAGGTGGGAGCTGGCCGACAAGCCTCATCCCGAAGCCTGTAGATTTCCTCTTTTAGGGCATCTTACGAAGCTACAGGAGGAAAATCTCAACCCATGAGTTTGTTGTGCTTAACAGTTATTCATCTCAGGTTTTCACTGTTCAGTCTGTTCAAATCCCCTTGGCCTTGTGCTTCCTAACGTTTGTGGGACACCTTAGAGTTGGCAAAGCACTTGAATACATCTCTCTTTAGTCTCATGGCTCTTCGGAGAGCGAGGCCGATGAGGGATTGGAGCCTCAGAGAGGCTGAGTCAATGGCTCAAGGTCACACAGCTCTGAGCAGCGGGCGGGACGCCTCCCCCGGGTTTCTGATGCCGGAGGCATCCTGTCCTGCCGCTAGCTGTGCAGCCTCCAGCCCCTCTCCTGGCACAGGGAAGCATCAGCATTCTAATCAGTTGCCAAAAACTCAATATGGAGTCTCTGCCCTTAAAATTGGTCTTTTACATTCTTAATCTTGTAGATTAGCTTTGTTTAATCCATTAACATATTTCATCATCTCTAATATATGGAAATTAGTGTTTTCAAGTGGCTCATTAATCTCCGCTTCTTCCCCTAAAAGCCAGGGCTGTTGGAAACAATATTACACAAAGACCAGAATACCTCACATTCTTGAGATGAACTGGAAGGGGGCAGCGGTGATTATCCACCCTGAGTCTGCCTCGATGCCTAGATGATAATCTTTAAAAGGGTGAATTTCAATGACTAATCTGCTGAGGTTTGCAGCCAGGCTCTGCTGTTTAACATGAGAACAGAAGCAGTATTCGACAGCTTCTCAGCCCATCACCATCACGGCATGGAAAAATACAGTAAATAGAGATGCTTGATATTCACAAGCAATTGATTATTAAAATTCTGAATTTTAAAGAATTTTAAAATAATCTAGGGGGCGGGACAGGGTTGGGAATGAGCGTGTGCCTTTCTGTGATTTCTCTCTTCTGTGTCTGCAGCTGCCCCCCGCAGATCTGCCGGCACCCGTCCGACTCCCTAGTCTATGGGAAACGTGATAGGGTGAGAGCCGAGTCTTCACCGCAGCTCCCTTGGGATGGGGGCGGGGACTTCCAACGGGCTTACTGGTGTCACCAGAGCCGTCCAACGGGGGTCGAGCTGGTTTCCCTGAGGCAGTGGCCTGTCCAAGCTGAGGGCCAGAGCTGAGGGCTCCCACAAGAGAGGGGAAGCTGAGCCACCACCATCATCCCTGTATTAGTGTCCTAGGGCTCCTTGGCCACAAGCTTGGTGGCTTAATATAACAATCATTTATCATCTCACCGTTCTGGAAGCCAGGAGTGTGAGATCAAGGTGTGATCTGAGGGCAGCGAGGGGAAAATCTGTTCCAGGCCTCCCTCCCTCCCACCTACTGGTGGCAGCTGGCAAGCGTCGTGGTCGTCGGGGTTCCTTCGCTTGGAGACACCTCCCTCCAGCCCCCACCTTTCCATGGCGAACTCCCTGCGTCTCTTCACGTGTCTGCCCTGTGCACGTGTGTCTGTGTCCAAATTTCCCCTTTTTGTCAGGACATCATCATGTTGGATTAGAGCGCATCCTAATGACCTCATTTCAATCTGATGACCTCTGTAAAAAAAGGCATTCTGAGATACTGGGGGTTAAAACCCCAACATGTAATTTTTTAGGGGACACAATTCAGCCCGTCACAGTCCCCCTTTCCCACACACAGCCTCTCCTCTATTCACATGTGCACAAACATTTCAATAAGAGCAACCCCTTCCCCAGGCTCCCACCTAGCTCAATCCAGCCCCGCCCCCGAGAGAGTGCAGTGTGGCCAGAGGCCAGCCCTCCTCGCGTTCCCTTTCAACCATTCGGAGGCTGTGCAGGCTCAGAGGAGGAGGCAGGGTGAGAATGGCACTCTGGGGACCGGACAGTGGGGATCTGAGTTCAGGCTCTGCCGTTCTGGTCTCTGCAGCCCTAGGCCTACTACTCAGCCTTCCCAAGCCTCTGTTCCTTCACCTGCATCGTGAGTTAATAGCACCCACCTTGCCTGGTTATTGTGAGAATTACGCGAAAACATGTCTACAAGGTGCCTTGCACATAGTAGATGCTCAATAAATGTTAGCTCTCTCTTCCCATCTCCATGTTTCCCATACACCTCACACAGTCCTGGGTTTTGGGGCTGACCTGACATTATTATATAGGCAGTTCTGCAACAAATATGTGCTTTTCGAGCTGCATTTGTGGCTCAATGAGTTGGCAAGGAGAAGCATTTTTCAGTGCCTGGGTTTTCAGAATCCACCAAGGGGTACCAAGCCAACTGGTAGGCTGCCTTCTTTGAAAAAGACACAGGGCCAACGCCGTGCCTGGCAAAGATTAACTGTCGCAGTGTCTCTCCAAGTCCCATGTTGCGTGGGCCTTTGTGTCTGCCATACAGAAATCAATTGCCCTGTTCCTGGGAGCCTGCATCCCGAGGAGTAGTATTCAGAAGAGAGCAGCTGCCCCGGAGCACTCGTCTCTCTGCTCAGGGGCCCCGGCTGACACTGGCTCCTCCGTCCTTGCCTCGGGCAGGTGAGGCTGTTAACTGCTGCAAAATGACACTCATGGGAGTGCTGCCCCTTGCCGAGGTCACCGCCGTCTCGATTTTGCAGGTTTAGAAATGCTTGCTTTATTAGCTTTTCCAGAAGTGCTCAAGCCAGAGGAGACTGATTTGTAATAACCCAAATCAAAAGAGACTCTTTTATAAGCCAGATCATTCTTTGGCACCAGACTTCAAGTGTCTATTCATTCATTTGTTTATTCATTCACTCATTCAACAAACTTCTAAGGAGGGCCAGGCACTTTCCCATGTTGACTCATTTAATTCTTAAAAGAATCCCAAGAGGTCTCATTATCCCTCCCCTTACAGATGGGGAAACTGAGGTTTGGAAAGATGAAGTCATTTCCCCAGATGCCTGCTCTTGTGGTGAACTCAGGATAGAGACAGGAAAGAATATGGGGCGACCAAAGAGAAAAGCAGGGAGGAGACGAGGCTGGAGAGGCAGGCTGGGGCCTGATTATAAACCTGGGGGAGGGGGTGTCCACTGAAGAAACAATACACCAGCATCCTGGTGACCGTCAACCCAGAGAGGAGAAATCAATCGTGTGTGGCCAAAACGCTTGCATGGGTGCATGTAGGTTGCCCAGCATCCTCCCATCTCTTCATTAGGGTGTCTCCAGCTAATCACAGCTGTGCCCTCCCCCAGAAAGCGTTCCCTGATCAACATTCTTATAGCCAGTGTACTAATCAGCTCTCGCTAAGTTATGCTGTGGTCACAAACACCCCAGATTCTCGGTGGCTTATGACCACCACAGCTTATTTCTCTCTCAGGTTAAACCTCAGCTGCTGGTCAGCTGAGGCTCTGATCCACAGCATCTTCTTTTTGAGATCCAGGCTGAAGGAGCAGCCCCTCCCTGGGATGTGCTCTCACTGCAGAAGGGAAAGAACAATGGTGGAACCACACGATGACTTTTAAAACTTCTGGCAAAAGTTACCAAGTAAGCCGCCTGGCCAAGCCTGCTGTCCCTGGCAGGGGAGTAGGAACGCTTTCAAGTTAAGGCAGCGAATAATTGGCAACAGTAATATAATCTACTCTAACAGGTTATTTACATTTATGGTCTGTTTTACAATATGGAAATCATAGCAGTTCCCTCTTAACAAGGCACCTACGTAGATTGAATGAAATGCAGTGTGTCTGGCAGCACAGTAAAGTGTCAATTATAACTTTTTAGTGCCCAGCACAGTGCCTGGCACACAGTGGGTGCTCAAGAGTTATTTGTGGAACGTTATTCAGCAATGAAGAGTTACCAAGCACCTACTCTGTGCCAGGCACTATTCTAGGAAAGTTCTTGGGATCTAGTGGAGAACGAGACAGGCAAGGTTCCTGTTGTCACGGACCTTACAGCCCAGTTAGTGGGCACAGGCAATAAACCACTAAATTAGAATTCCAGAGAGTGGTAATAAAGAAAAAAAAAGTAAAGAAAATAAAACAGATTGACTGAAAACAGGCCAGAGAGTGAATGACACCAATTAACAAAGACCCCAGCAAAGAGGTAACTTTGAGCTGAGACCTATATGATGAGAAGGAGCCAGTCATGAAAAGATACAAGGAACCAGCATCCTGAGCAGAGGATAGCACGGACAAAGGCCCCGAAGCAGAGATGAGCTTGACTGTTTAAGGAACAAGTAGAAGGTCAATCAGGCCAGGGTGTCCTGAGCCCAGGGGGCACCCACACAGAAGGCAGCTGCGGAAGAGGCAGGGGCCTCTGCCCCTTTTCTAGTGTCTTGCTTCCAGGATCGCCAGAACCTAGCACAGTGCCTGGAGCACAGCCAGAGTCTCGGAAGGATCTATTTGAGAAAGAGAAACCATCAAGATGGGACAACAGCCACACCAGAGGCAGAACTCCTCCCCTGGAGGGGGCTGTGGATGCTCTGCCTGTTCTTTCTTTCTGATTCTCCTTCTTGGTTCCTCATTGGCCCCTAGAAACTTCTCTCAGAGCAGCATCACCCATGACATGTTACAATTTTCAAAATTACAGCTTTCTGATGATGTAGAGATGGACTTCGTTCTTATAAATAAACTCTCCCCAAATCACAGCGTGGGACGGGCCAAAACGAATCACATCTACTGTGATTTCTGTCGGCTCTGCCTCCAAACCGTGGCAGCCACTGACCTTGGCCTGGATTTCAGGGTGACTTTCATTTTGGGGCCCTGGATCTCGCTACCCACAAACAGTGGAGTCACATAGTATGCACGTCTAACTCCACCTCCATGCTTCACACTACGCTTGCAGAAGAGAAGGAGCCAGTAATTTCAGGTTAACGCAGTGGACTCAGACCTCAGAATGAGCCGAAATAGGACACGAGACTCAACGGTTCCCTTGGTGCCCTGGTGCCTCTCGCGGTGAGAGCATCTTTCCTTCCGTGGGCCACAAGGTCCTAGTGTTTAAAGATCTGGGAGGTCTGAAGACACCTGGCTCCGGTAAAGTGATGGTGCCTAGTGCCAGCACGGAGGATGCCTGGGCCGGGCCGGCCAGGTGCAAGCCAGGACGTCAGTCTCACGGGGAGGCCTTACCAGGGGTTCCAGTGGGGAGTGGGGTGAGGAGCCACCATATGGGCGATCCCACTGTCTGGACTCATTTTAGAGCAAAGCCCTGAGCTGCTTGTGCAGGGATGGCCCTGGAGGAGACCTGTGTGCTTGGCTGGGAGTCAGAGGACCAGATTCTGGCCCTGGCTGGTCCCTGAGTCAGGTGACCTGGGCCCCAGCTCCGCATCTGTAAGACAAGGACCTTGGGGTGGATGGTCTCAGTGCCCCCCCATCTCTGACATTCTGTGGTCTTGCAGGGGGTGCTGCTGTGGGAGTACGGAGCATTGAAGTGAATCCTTCTGGGGAGGGATAGGGGGCAGAGGCCACCTCTGGGTCAGAGAAACCATGGAGGGGACACCCGTTGGACCCTCCCAAGCCAGACTGGAGGATCAGCTCCCACCAGGAAGGAATCGGCCTGTCCAGGAACCCCTTCAAGAGGGGCCATGCCCCTGGAACCAGGCTGATTCGGGCAGTCAGCCAACCTCCTGGTCCAGGGTGGCTCCTTAGCCAGTGGCCTCTTTAGCATCGGATGCCCCAGAGACAACAAAGTGATGCCCTGTGAAGGTGAGCAGTCGGCGTAGAGCAGGGCCAGGCCCCGGCCTAATTAGGAAGAGTCTCGAATCTCTGGTGGGGCTGTGGCACGGCCCCTCCTGCCAGAGGTCTCAAGGCGAGGTGGGTATTGGAAGCAGACGGGGGTGATGAGGGGGAGGCAGACCCACGAAGGCAGAAACGGCAACCTGAGGAGGCTGCAAGTCAGCTGAAGCACCCCAAGTCCAGGTTACCTAATGGTGCAAAGAAGGCTGCGAGGGGGCAGGGCATGACCGAGCAGGCGGCCCAGGAGGGTGAGCCGAGGAAGATGGGAGCCCCGACGGGAAGCTGTGCCCAGGGCACTCCTGAGTGGATGCCACGTGGAGCCGTGACCGAGAACCTGGCAGAAGGGGTCCTGGGCGGGAACCAAGGTTTCCTGACTGCCTGGCACAGGCGGGGCCGTGGACGAACCCATGCCAGGGACGGAGCTGTGACACGGACTAAATATCAACGTGAAGGTGACTCTTGGAGTCGTGGACCCAGGTGGACCAGCCTCTGAATGGAGTCACAGGCCAGAAGCCCAATCCAAAGAGCCAAAAGCAATAATAAGGAATTCCCCTTTTCGCCTTTACATCTCTTAAAGCTGATGCAGCTTGTGTCCTGAGCGGGACATTTTAGATCCTCTTTTTCCCTCATACTCCACTCCTCTCCTGGGCTGCTCCTTTGCCAGAGCCCCAGCACCCCAACTCTCCAAGATCTGCCTGACCCACGAGCTTCTGAAGGGGGAGAGAGGCCCTCCCAGCACAGGGCGAGCCAGGGCCACCCACATGGGACTGGGGGACACACATGGGGGCTGGGAAGCCCAGAGGAGGGCACTGTGGGCCTAGGGCCAGGGCTGTGGTGGGAGAGGGAGATGGAGAGGGAGGAAGGAAAAGAGGAAATTAATCACCGTCACACCAAGCTCTGCAAACTAGGCGTTGCCTTCCCCAGGCTGTGGTGAGGACATTAGGCTCAGAGAGGTTAAGGAACTGCCCAAGAGCACACAGCCAATACAAGTCGGAGGCTGGATTTGAACACGGATCTGCTTGAGGCTAAAGAAGTATTCTTGCAAATACATGACACTACACTTCCTATCAGAGAAGTGCAAAGAGAAAGTACTCAGAGCTAACTCTGTGTGTGCGTGTGTGTGCGCGTGTGTGTGTGTGCGCGCGTGTGTGTGTGTGTGTGCGCGCGCGTCCAGGTCGGGTGAGGGGTGGACGATGGGGGAGAACAGTGATAAGAAGATACCATTAGCTAGAAAAGAGAAGCAAAAAGAAAGAGCTTCAGAGGGAGAGAATAAAGAAGTACAGTTGCAGGCATGAACCTCAAGGACAGACATCTGGGAAATTTTAGAGGCTGTCAAATCTTTCTTGATGTGTTTTTTCTGAAGCCCTGGTATCCAACTGATGGCATAACTTTGGGACAGAAAAACGGAGCCAATTAAATGACACTCCACAATGAAATGTTTTCCCAGAAACCTCTCCATTGCCCTTGCAGGGCCCTGGGGCCCCACTGAATGGTTTAAAAGGCACAGTGTTCAGTCACCATGTAAAGACACAGCACTTCGCATCCGTAGCTGTGCGTCATAATGTTTTGCTATCAGGCTCTGGGGCCCAAGTCTATTAAAATTCTGATGCTGCTGTGGCTTTGGGATTGGATAATGACAGAAACTTCAGCAGAGGAAGAAAAAGCTCTAATGGCAGTTAGTACAGCAGAAGTCAAATGCAGAGAGCACAGCCACAGTGCCAGGGTCGGCTCAGAGCCTTCTGTCCTGACAGGAAGAGAGCACCTACAACCACTTTGGGTTCATGGTCACAGCTGATTCTTGGATGTTGTGCAAGACAGGAAGGCGTATTAATAACAGTAATAACAACAATGATAACACGTTAGTAGCTTACATTTATATTTCACATGTGGAACTTACACCCGCAGAGGACTTGATGCTTAACAAAGTGCCCGTCATACAATTCCCTCTCTCCGTCCTGACAACAGCCTAGCGAAGCAAGCAGGAAAAACACTGTGGAACCAAATATACCTGGTCCCCTCCTCCCCCCACGCAGAGCAAAACTGCACGACCACTCACTGGGAGGTTATGTGCGGCCATGTCACTTAAAACGTCGCTGAAGCCTTTACGTTAAAAGTCACGTGTTCCCTGCCATGGAACAGCCAGGGTGCCAGAGCAGGGAGACACAGCAGAGTCCCGAGGCGGCATGCGTGTGTGTCGGTTGGTACACACAGACGTCACCACAGCAGCACCTCACCATACTGATGCCAAAAACTCGGCCTCTGCGCACCGATGTCGAATCGAATCTCCAAGACAGAGTTTTGGGTGAAGTAGAAAAGAATAGCTTTAGTGTTTTGCGAGGCAAAGGGGTGAACACAGCGGGCTCCTGCCTCTCAAAACTGTGTCCCCCTACCTGGGAGGAATTGGTGAGGAGTTTTATAACAATGGTTCAAGGGCGGGGTTGCTGATAAGGATTAGGGTGTGTGCAGGGCCTGCACTCCTTTAATCTGGCCTCAGGTGGTCTGATGAGCTTTTCTGGTTCCTTTAAATTGGCCTCAGGTGGTCTCCTCTGGAACAAAGAATGCTAACATCTTCCATTTGTTGGGGGTTTTAGTTCTGTAAAGAGCTCAAAGATACCGTTATGCCTGTCCCTTGAGGCGGAACCAGGACCCTGCCCCAAGGCTGCACTATGGTTTCTTGGCTGTTCCTCCCTTGTCTCTGCATCCCCCGCTTCCCTGATTAGCAATTGTTCTAATCTGCCCTTTGGGACTCAGGGAAGATCATGGAGGCTGGAATCTAGTCCCTACAAACAATAAACTGTGGGACAGAAAGGCTTCCGTACCCAGGAGGCCCACAGGGTCCCACTTGGTTTCAGTACTGACTGGTGCCGAAATTAACCCCGTTTCCAAAATGAGCAAATGAAGACCCACTTCCCCAAGGCCTCCTAGATATCAGTTTGCAGCGGATCCTCCGTCTTCAGCTCCCTTCTTGCCATCAGGGAGAGCAAGGATTGAACCCAGCTCGGCTTGAGTGTTAGAACGGGTGACCCTGGGCAAGCTCAGCCTCTGTGAGTGCTGCATTGCTCATCTGGGAAACAAGATGAACCCAGGGTGGTTGGGAGAACTTAATCGGATGCTGTATGGAGAGCGCTTGGCTGTAACGGGTGCTCGGCAGCCCTGCGACCCCGGCCCTGCGCCCTCCCCACTCCACCGGCGCCAGATCTCACAGGGGCTCCTGCAGCTCAGGGTGTTTGAAGATGACTCAGGGCTCCCCAGACACTCTCCTTGAATCTCTCTTCCTGCTGCCCTCAGCTGAGTAGAATTTTTATTCCCGTCCGGGCTCAGAATCCGGAAGGTGTCTCCTCCGTGTCCAATTAGAACATTTTTCATTGCAAAATGTACTGTTGTCCGGGAACAATGGTGTGAGGCAGAGCTGAGCTGCTCCTGAGCATAGAAGCAGTGGAAGGCGTCTGAGAACAGTGGCACCTCTGCGCGGCACCAGGGGTCAGCAGGAAGGACTCTGTAATTAATTTTTAAATTTGCTATTATCATGCCTTTAGGCAGTAGGCTGACGTTTCGCTTGGTTTTGACCTTTAAAAATGTTACAAGCAATATCAGCTTTCCTCCGATGTGAAGGACACTGACCCAGAGGCTATAAAAACCACAGCCTGGTGGACTGGCATCCTTCCTTTTAAAGTTTTCTCTCTTTTCCCTTTATTTTACTTGTCATCTACATAAAGCAAACCCACACACACAACCTTTATTTTCTGGAAATGAGGCGTATGTTTCCATCCCTTCATTTTCCATTCCCAAAGTGTCTGTCACACCTTTTTTTGGTGGTAAAATATACGTAACGTAAAGTTTCCCATGTTAGCCATTTTGAAGGGTTCCGTTCAGTGGCATTAAGTACATTCACATGGTTGTGCAGCCATCACCACCATCCATCCCCTGAGCTTTTTCATCTTCCCAAACTGTAACTCTGTGCCCATCAAACACTAAGTCCCATACCTCCTCCCCCAGCCCCCGACACCCACCCTTCTACTCTCTGTCTCTATGAACTTGACTCCTCCAGGTACCACGTATGAGTGGCATCAAATCAGATTTGTCTTTTTATGACTGGCTTATTTCACTTAGCAGAATGTCTTCAGGGTTCATCCATGTTGTAACGTGTGTCCAAATTTCCTCCCTTTTATACATTTATTTATTTTTGGCTGCGTTGGGTCTTCGTTGCTGCACGCGGGCTTTCTCTAGTAGCAGAGAGCGGTGGCTTCTCTTGTTGCAGAGCACGGGCTCTAGGCGCGCGGGCTTCAGTAGTTGTGACTCGCAGGCTTAGTCGCCCCACAGCACGTGAGGTCTTAGTTTCCCAACCAGGGTTTGAACCCGTGTCCCCTGCATTGGCAGGCAGATTCTTAACCACTGTGCCACCAGGGAAGCCCCAGAAATTCCTCCTTTTTAAAGGCTGACTAATATTCCATGGGCTGGATAGACCACACGTTTCTTAAACGGTAAAAGACCCTTAATGGTCAGTGGTTACGCCCTGTTTCTCAGCGTAGAAAGTGTTGTCTCTGCGCCTGATTCCGTTTGATCCCCAGCAGCGTTTGGAGATGGACGTGATTAGTCTGCTCAGATGTGAGGAGTGAAGTCTCGGGGACGCTCAGGCCTCGGACCCAGGCCACCGTGATCTCAAATGTGAAAAGCAGAACTGACGCTTCGTTCGGGCTGATGTTCACTTTCCCATTTTATTTCTCTCCTCACATATATTCATTCATCAGAGTTTCCAGTAGGGGCTCAGACAAGGTCAGGGTGTTAATAGACTCTCATCTCAAAAACCTTTTGAGAAAGAAGGAAAAAAAACCTGTCCCAATCCTAGTGCCCCTGCTGTGATCTGCCAAATCTAACTCCCAGTCTTCTTTTTTCGTTGTTTAACATCTTTCTTGGAGTATAATTGCTTTACAATGGTGTGTTAGTTTTTGCTTTATAACAAAGTGAATCAGCTGTACGTATACATATATCCCCATATCTCCTCCCTCTTGCGTCTCCCTCCCACCCTCCCTATCCCACCCCTCTAGGTGGTCACAGAGCACCGAGCTGATCTCCCTGTGCTATGCGGCTGCTTCCCACTAGCTATCTATAGTCTTTTTATAGGAGAAGATCAGGATGATCCTGGGGGAAACACAGCAGAAGGAAATCTCTTATTTGCATTTAAAACCACGCAGGTGAGGCTGGGTCAAGGCTGGGGCAGAACCACACCAGGCCGGGCCGGGGAAGCCGGGAAGGTGACAGTAGCTGCTGTTGGCCGAGCACCCGGGGCAGCAGGTCCTGTTCTGGGGCCTTTCGTCCCGTGTCTGACAACAACCCCACAGCCGGGAACATCTGCCCCCATCGTGGAGACAGGCAGGCAGGAAGCGACCCGGGTAAGTACAGCTGCAAAGTCCACATTTTCCTGCCTCATCGTCAGCTCCTCTGCTGCCAGGCTGGAGAAAGGAAGGTGAGACCACCCCCCAAGTCCACCTTCGGGGAGGGAGACCTGTGACAAAGCTCAGACTGGGGCTCCTCCCACTGCTGCCACCACGGCAGGGCCTGGGGACCCTCCTCAGGGACAGGACTCCAAATGTCGCCCCAGCCCGCCCCCTCCCTGGACCACCTTCGGGCAGGGAGGTATTGGTGGTGGTCCTTAGCCCCAGGATATTTCTTCACCTATTCTCAATAAACCGTGGACATTTCCTGAGTGCCTCTGCCACATGCCAGGCTCAGGGCTAGGCACCAAGGCACCAAGATGAAGATGACCTTGTCTGTGACCTTGAGGGGCAGACTAGAGACAGCCGTCCCCTACCTGTTACCATACAATGGTGCCGGGTGAGGGGCTAATTCTGCCAGGGATGGGGAGGCGCCGCACAGGAGAGAGGCTGTCGAGCCGGGTCTACGAGGCCGAGCCCAGCAGGTGGAGGCGTGGGGTCCAGGCTCCGCAGAGGGCACAGGCCGTGCGGCGTGCGCGGAAAGTCCGTGGTGAAGGGCCGGCTGGTGAGGGACAGGAGGTGTTCCGGGAAGCACGTGTGTGCACCATCTGCGAGGCCCTGAAGACAAGGAACACAGGACTTTGGACTTTCTCTTGCAGGCAGTGGGGAGCCAGGAAGCGTCTGTAGGGGGGAATCGAGGGCTCATCAGCGCCTGATGGACAGACACAGGGGAGCCGCTGGGAAGGAATGGGAACGCTACTCCCCCTCCCCGCCCAGGGCAGACAGGGCGCCGAGATGGAAGGCTGTCACGTCGCGAAGCCTTCTGGGGAGCAGATGTGTCCTCAGAGGCTTCGGGCCCTCAGATCAGCGTGTCTGTTCACAGCCGCTGCGTGCCTGGACTGAAAAGTCTCCCCTCGCACAGCTCGTTGAGGGCTGGCTGGCTGCGTCTGTGAGATACCGCCTGCGGCTGCACAGCGGGGAATGGAGGCTTCAAAGGAGGCAGAAAGGCCTGGCTGGCCGGCCCAGCCTTCCAAGGGAGCTTTGGGGTGTCATGAGGGGTGTGAGGCCGTTCCTTCCCCGAAGGGGCCTGCGGAGGAGGCTGAAATGTCATCAGAGGCTCATTCCTCTGACATGATGTCTTTTCTTTCCAGGCACCAGCTTTAGAGGTGCCATTCAGCTTGGCCGCTCTCATTAGCTGTGCAGCCATCGGCAAGCCCCTTAAGCTCTTTGAGCCTCAGTTTCTGTAAGGAATTGACCAGTTTCCTTAAGAATGGTACGACCTACATCCTCCAAAGTTGGCAGCAAGGGGACACTTCCGGGGGGGATGGGACAACTCTCCACGGTTCACTGATCCCTACTGCCGGCCACACGAACACGCGCCCCCGCTAATGCTCTGGTGAGAGGTGGACACTGCCCTTGAACCCGCAGACTGGACTAGGGTGACAGCAGAAAAGCAAATGTGACTGTGAAGGGGCAGTGAATGGAAACAACGCAGCCCAGTCTCTGGGTTCAGAGGCCTTGTTCTGCTTGAACAAGTTCCAGAGGAAAAGAGCCCCGGTGGCGATCCCGAGGGGGTTCCTACGGGCACCAAGTTCTGACGTCTTGACTCTCTCTCCAAATCTAGGTACAGTGACTTCACGTGGGTAGCTTGAAATCGGCCATAGTGGAATTATTTATGCCGTGGAAATCGGCCAGCGCTACACAGCAGGACTTTTTTTCTTTCTCCCCAAAGAGCTGTTGTTTAAATATTTATTAGTACACCACTGGTTAGTCCCACGTACCCACTCTCTGACCCAGAAATTCCACCTCTGGGTAAAAAGTAAGAGAAAAGAGTCCATCCATCCATCCAAAGACAAGGGCAGGAATGTTTTAGCTGCCACATCATTTATAATAAAGCCACATTCATGAATAAACGAAGAGTAGAAATGGGCCAATGTCCACTGGGAGGCGAATGGGTAAACTGAGTCACACCTGTACAATGGATACACCTCGGAGAGAAAGAGGGGCAAATGTTTGATACACGACACTCAACAGCATGGATGAATCTCACAGACTTTATCTTGTGTCTCACAGAAGCCAGACACAAAAGACTACATTGTATGATTCCATTTATATGTTCAAGAACAGGCAAAACTGGTATAGAATGATAGAGGTCAGAATAGTGGTTACCTCAGTGGGGGGCCAGGGTTGGGACTGAGTGGGAAGGGGCAAGGGGGCTCCTCCATATTTTGATATAGGCGACAGTTACACCGGGGTACATATACGTAAAAGCAAATCAAACTATGGTTTAAGATTTGTGCACTTTGCACGTTACATGCCTTGCAGGTAAAAAGTAAAGACTGTGTGTGTGTGTGTGTGTGTGTGTGTGTGTGTGTGTGTGTGTGTGTCTTCCTCCTTCCTAGATCCTGGGGCATCTCAGCCCCCATCTCCCAGGAGTTCAGACCTTCCTTAAAGTGAAGACTTAAGAAAGATCACCTCCTGAGTTCTGGTATTCTGGAACACGCCGCCCAGGCTCACCTAGCTAGGATGTTCCAAACTCAGGCTCTAAACCTATTTCTTCCATCCAGGATCTGGGATGCTCTGGAGAAGGCAGACCTGGGGCGTACAGCGGAGGTCTGAACCCGCCTGGGGAGGGTGAGGCCGGAGGATCCGGCCCAGAGGACTTGGGGCTGCAGAACTGTCTGAGTCAGTCCTGGGGACTCAGGAGAGAAGCAAGTCAAGCCTTGGGAGGAACTGGAGATGCAGCAGAGCCAGGTGAGGCCCCAAAGATGCTCAGCATCCCGCCGGGCCACTGCCTGCACGAGACCTCAGATGAGTCTCCCAAGCCCTCTGAGACTCTATTTCCTCATCTATAAAATGGGGATGAAGATGTCACAGGCCTCTTACTTGGATCACAGGAAGTGATATGAGTGAAATACCAGGTAGAGTTTTAGGATATATGGAAACACTATATGTGCTCAAGAAATATTAGCTGAATATGTTAAATCTAACAAAGCACACCCCCCCCCAAAATAGATGAATACTAAATACTCCTGCTTAACCAAGCCCAAGGGTCCCAGGGGTTGGGGGGGTGGCCTATTTGTGCAGGAAACTCCCTCCCTAAAGCCCTGAAGAATAAAATGTTCTCATGCTTATCCTGCTTTGCTGTTACTTTTATTAGAAATCATGAATTCACCAAATTCCTCCAGCTGATGCCCTGACCCTATTCCACAGCCAATGGCCAGCTCAGCCGTACAGCTCCCAAGCCCACCCTGCAGTGTCTGCTGGACCTGTAGGGAAATGTCTGCAGTCACCAAGTGGCCAGGGGTGGGGTGGGGTGGGAGTGCCGCAAGGAGAGAACAACCAGGCCTTCTCCCCAGCCCCCTCCCTTGCTTCCTTTGGACCCCTTCTTTCTCAAGGGCACCAAGTGATCAAGTTCATAATGCCCCAAGCTTCTGCCTGGTGAAGACACCTTTAGAGGAAACAGCAAATCTTTTCTGCAAAGCCTCTACCTCCCAGGCCATGTGCAGGCAGGGCATCGCTTTAGGGCTCAGGCCCCCAGACAGAGCAGGACACAGACCCTGCCCAGCAGGCCTGGGGGTGGGGGTCACCGATACCATCCCTAACCAGAGCCCGCAAAAAGGCTCAACCTGCTCTGTGCTGCTCATCACAGAGGGTGGGGTAGGTAGGGGTGCGGGTACCTGCGGCCCCTGAAGCCCTCTAGGGAAGGCAAGTGCAAGCTCTCGGTCCCAGCCTCCCAGGCCTGTGCTGCCGGCTCTGGGGTCCTAAATGGCCAAGTCCAGAGCCAGGGCTGGCCGAGATGCCTGCTCGGCCTGGTGTCTGCTGTGCCCTGAGCATCTGTGAAGGCTAGCACAGACTGGGACCAGACTATCCAATCACCCTCTCCGGACCGCTGGTGCGGCGCCCAGACAAAGTGCTTCACCTGCTTGTCTGTGTCGTGGGGATCCTTTAAGTGCTCTTGACCTGTGACCTTCAGAGGAGCCAGTGAAATGCTAAGTGGCAGGGCCCAGCGCCAAACCAGGCACATGGCAGTGGTTGTCCTGCTCACGTAGGTCTAGTCTGAGTGCTCGTGTTGGTGCAGTTTTTTCTGCTGCCCTTCCCTGGTCTGTGCTCCCTGGGCCCGGCTGCACCATCGTGGCTCAGACCCTGCCTGGCTGGTCGGCGCAGGCTGGCCCGTCTCCCGCCCTCCCTCAGCCCCTGCCCTGAGCCCAGTGCTGATGCCGCCTGAACCTGCTGGCCACCCCGTCCTGGACACCCCTGGGGGGGCCGACCCCCTCCCCCGCAACTACCTCCCCCAGAGCCAGCCTGGGCCCCAATCTAGACCAAGGTCACCCCGCCTCTTGTTTGAGGGCAATTTTTTTAAGAATCATCACATTATTAGCAAGCAACCTGCTCCTTCCTGCCAGAAAGATGTTAAATAAGTTTGTTGTTATTTTCCGTCTTTAATAACTGCTTTTCAAACTGAGACAGAAATAAAGTGGAAAAAGCAAAAGGGGTTAGGCTCAGTAAGATGCCCTTGTCTGCTTCCCAGCCTTTGCCACGAACATTTCTACACCCATGCGTGGTCACACCCCGCCCGCCCGCCCCTGCTTTTGCTTACACCATCCTGCACGCGTTTCACAATGCCCCCTGCAGTCCTTTCGTTATCAGGCTGTGTAGATCGACTTTATTCTCACTAATGGCTCCTGGGATTCCATGGTATGAATGCTCCATGGTGTATAGTGTTTCGAACCCATTTTGATGGAAATTTAGGTGGCTTCCATGCTGTACTAAATATCTTTGTGTACTTATGCCAGTAATTCCATGGAATAAATTCCCAGAAGTGGAATTGCTGGGTTGAAAGTCAAGGCCTCTGTGGATATTTCGTAGTGACTGCTCCCCGGGGGTCAGCCGGCAGCCTGCCAGGTGTCCTGCGCTGGTCCTGCCCAGCCTGCCCACCTCCCCCTGCCCACGAGCTCCAAGGCAGGCCTCACAGCCAGGCCCACCCACATTTGACAGTCATTCATTCACTCATTCATCATTAGCTTCTCTGGCCGGCCTCGTGCTAGGTGCTGGCGGTGCTACAAGGCCTGGCCTTGGATTAAATCCTCCTCATCTGTTAAGTCTCCTGGAACCCCTCCGGGGCTCAGAAACAGCTCTTCCGGCCAGCGGAGATTGGAGCCCACACACAGAGAGGGGCAGGAGCCCCGAGAGGCCAGGAGAGGTGCCCTCCCTCCTGCAGTAAGTCCTGGGAGATCTCCCTGGGTCCTGACAACAAACTCACTAACTCACTTTATTTACACTGGCTCCAAAGAGCTTTGCTCCTGGGAATTCCCGGGCGGTCCAGTGGTTAGGATCCCGCGCTTCCACTGCAGGGGGCCCGGGTTCGATCCCCAGTCAGGGAACTAAGATCCCGCAAGCCCCGTGGCGCAGCCCAAGAAACAACAACAATAACAATAACAAAAAAAGAGTTTGCTCCTTCCGACCCAACAAACCCTAGGGTGCTTCCCTCCTCTGTGGGTCCCTGGGGCGGAGACCCGGCTTCCGGTTCTGCGTCCCCAGCACCTAGCAAGCGCTGACAGTCACTTTCAAGGGCATCCACCGTGACCCCGTGAGGGAGCACGTGTCCCTTTGAAATCAGGACACTCAGGCCAAGAGGGTCTGTGTTTTGCCGAGAAATGACAGGGTCATGGTTTCGATTCAGGTGTTCGCTCTGAGTCCGACTGTAGCTGCTTTCCACGAGGATGTTATTGACTCGAATCCAGCAATCCCTCCACTTGTACGAAGTTTCCTCAGAGCTCCAGTCTGACCCCCTGACCTAGGTACGCACCCTGGATCCCCTGTGTCTTATCAGCAGAGAGGTTGGGAGTTGCAGGAGTACTAGCATTTCCGAGAAATGGAAGGAATGCAGATAACGAGGCAAATGCACTTGCACCAAAGTGCCAGGCTGTACAGCACGGTGCCGCCCTGGGGTGGCCCCAAGGGTCCCTGGGCTCCTGAGAGCCCCTGGGGCTGTGCCCCAGGTCCTTTGTGGGCCCCTGAGGAGGAGGAGGAGGTGACAATACCAGCCCCGCTCTGGAACACGCAGGGTTTACTGTCCCTCCGAGGCTCTTCGGTGTTGGAACAGGGCCCCAGTGTGGCTAGGGCTTATATAAGTCAGAAAATTCAAAAGTTTTCTCCCCATGTGACATGTCACAACCTCGCTCCTGCCCGTCCTCATGACAAGAGCAGGGACACTTCCAGGGAAGACAGAAGCATTCAAGGTACATGTGACCCTTGTCCGCAGGGACCCCATCTGGTCCTTGTCATCGCCCAAGGACATGAGAGGTTTCCAGAAGGATCCACATCCTGGCGCCACTTGGGTCCTCCCCAGGCCTTCCTGATGAGAACACGTGATGAAAACAAAATGATGTGACTCTGAGGGGTGTGAGCTGCGGGGACCGGCCAGGGCTCTGAGAGCTGAGTGGCCCCCTCCAATGGATAAGACAATGCAGGCTGTAACCGAGTGGGATCTGGAGAAAAGCCTGCTGGCCGAGGAGGTGGGCTTCAGACCTCTTTCACCGGAGCAGAGAGCCCAGCGCTGCTCCTTCACTCCCTCAGGGCCAGCTGGTCTCCAAGGAGGGAGGTGACAGGGCAGGTCCCAGGATCCGAGGGGCACAGGGCCCTGGGAGCCCTCCGGCCAGGCTTCTCCCTCAGGGTCCCAGCCAGTGCTGGTGCCCGGCCTCAGGAAGTTCTGGGCAGCTGTCTCACGCTGGTTTGCGGGCTCCATCTTGGTGAAGTTAGTTTCTATCTGCATCAGGGGCCCCAGGAGTGACAGAGTCAGGTAGCCTCGTGGGCTGGGATTTGGACAGAACTAGTGTTCCTGGAGAGGTGGGACACTGGGGTCGGACAGATCCAAAACAGGCAATGCCATGACATAGCATAGTGAGAGGGGGTAGGGTTTTGCAGCTCCAGGAGGACTTCCTGGAAGAGGAAATACCACAGACACTTCTTATAAAACCAGTAGTCACTCTCCAGCAAAGCCCAGGCAGTTGGGGAGGGGAGAGCATCCAGGCATCCAGGGACCAGCAGAAGCAAAGTTTTGGGGGGCGGGGGGCGACATGAGCCAGGTGGGGTGCTGTAGCTAGCATGGAGTTTTGAGACAGGGTATGGAGAGAAGCCTGGAAGATTGGGCACAGGGCAGCTGATGTTAGGGAGAGGGAGTCTTGTGCCAAAAGCACTGGGGAGCCACCAAAGGTGAGGGGCTGATGCAGTCAGATTCATTCACGCTTCACATAGATCCCGTGGGTCAGTGAGGCGGGCGAGTGAGGGGACCCCGTGGGGTCCAGGGGAGAGATGACAAAGGGACGCGGCACAGAGGTCTTGGCGGCAGCGGAAGGACCCCAGAGACATTTAGGAGGCAAAGTTCTCGGGGCTTGAAGCTCAGCTCCCTTCGGCTCAAGGCCTAAGCACAGAGAGCTGGTGGCCTGGGCCGGTCCCAGAACGGAGGTGGGCTTCAGCCTGCAGGAGTGGCAATGAGGCAGTCCGGGGCGGGAGCCCGGGGGAGCCCATTACACCCAGAGCCCAAGGGAGGGAGAGGCCATTAAACGTGTTCACTAATTTAAGATCATGTAGAAGCTTCTCTAATGATCGCTGCAGGCTGCCTCGGAGGCCTTGCTTCCGGAAGTCAGGGTTCTGCTTGTCAGCTCCAGGTAACAGCAATTCCATTCGCATATTACATTCTCAGGCCTAAGCGTCTGCTTTCATGTTCCAGAGACAGAAGATAAATGACCCTTATCGTTTTGATGTATCTGGTGTCACCGCCAAAGCTGCGCACAGAGGGCCCTGAGCTGCTTTTGTATGTTGTTTAGTAGGCACTTCAAGACCTTTCTCCAGGAAAAAGACACATCTGAGCTGAGAAATGACTCCTAGTTTAACATAGTCCAAATCCACAGGACCCACGCAGGGGTGCTCACCCCCCCAATTAGAGCCGCAGGGCGAGCCTGAGCCCAGGACAGCAGGCCCAGCAGGAGCGATGGCATCGGTGCCCCAGTGGGCAGGAAGTCAGCAGGGGGCAGCCAGCCTCTCACCGGATGACCGGGCGGGGTGTTGCAAGAGCAGGAGAGGAAAGGGTGGCGAGTGAGGGCGGGTTGGGGGCCAGGCAGCCCGCCCGGCTCTCACTGAGGACCCTCGGGGCTAACTCCAGGCAGGGAGATGATCGCCAGCCAACAGGGAGGACGCTGTGGTCCAGAAGGAGAAGACACAGCCCCTCCACCAGCACCCGTGGGGAGGCTGGGAGGGCCAGAGGGCTGCTCTGTGATGGGCGAGGAGATGGGGGACTTAAAGCCACCTGAAACTGGGCAGGGTCTCTTTGGGCACGAGCCGGGTGTATTTGGAGACCTCCGTGAAGGTCAGGACGGAGCTGCAGTGCTGCTTCCAAGTACCAGACCACTCAATCAGGACACAACCCAGCTGCTTTATTATAGACCTAGGTCCTAGTCTATCCTTCAAACTAATGAGAAATCTTGTTTGGACGCATTGGGGTTTTTTTTTCCTTCATTTTTTATTACTTTCCCCGAAAGCCTTTCCTGAATACAAATGTATATGGGGAAGGGGCGTGGCTTGGTGTGCTGTCAGCTCCGCAGGCCCCCTCTGGGGAGGCCGAGCTCGCCCAGGAACCGGCGCTGGCCTGAGGGTCTGCTCAGGACGCGGAGCTGACACTCACACTTCTTTCTTACCCCCCATCGGCCAAGCACCAAGTTTCATGGGTGAATAAAAATCCCACGAGCAAACAGTTCCAAGTGCTGCCTTCTGATAGCAAGAAAGTTGCAAAGACGACAGCAAGGCTGTTCCACAGTGGAGGGCCGGAAGGGAGGGGAGGCCTGGGCAGGGAGCGGAGGAAAGGCTGGGGGGCGGGGAGCAGCCGGAGGGGTGGGGGGGGTGGGCAGGCACTGGCTGCTGGGGTGGGTGAGGCCTGCAGGAGGGAAGAACTTTCCAGACCAGGTCCAGGATAGCCAGACTGTACAGGGAGACAGAGGTCAAAGCAAGTTGCTGCCAGGGTGTGGGGACCGTAGGGACCGATCGTTTTGCATGAGGAGGACACCCCTGCTTCACAGCCCAGTGGCCTCATCGGGACCCAGGAAAACAGCCCATGCTGGTGTCCAGGAGCACCTACCAAGGGCCAGGCTGGACCCCTGTGGAAGTGGGTATCAGGTCCCGACTCCTTTTTCTGGGAGAGACCGGGGGTGATGAAGCAACCGGTCTCATAACTCATGACGGTGCAAGGTGCGTGGCCTCGCACATGGTGGGAGTCAGGGTTCGAATCCTATCTGCACTCAGCAGCTGGGGAACCCAGGTAGGCGAGGCCTCACGGCAGCCTTCTCATCTGCAGAAGGGGACAACTAGTTCCTGCCTCCCCAGGGGGCGTGCTGGAGGCTGGGCATGAGGGAGGGCTCCCCCTCCGCACCCCAGGCCTGCCGCCCCTCCTGGGCTCCCCGAGGGCACCCCTGCCCCACACAGTGCAGCCTGGGCGCCGCACCGGAGCGCGAGCCATGGGTGTCCCCAGGGCCGGAAGCGCCTTTGCACGTGGTCCCGCGTGGAAGGAGGGGCGGCACCCTGGGGACCGAGTCACTCGGGGGAGCTGTGAGTGAGTTCCAGGGTGCAGACGCTCCCCCGGGCTCCTGGATGCAGCTGAGAGGTCTCTGGAAATGCTCTGCTCCCGAGGACATGGCCACGTGCCAAGGTCCCCATAGGTCCAGCTCCCCTAAACAGAAAGCTGGGCTCTGACACGAGCCTGCTTGGTGTCTGAATCTCCACCCTGCCGGGTGACCCGGGCCCCCCAGGGGGGCTGCTGATGCCTGCCTGGTCCCCCACGGGCAGAGCAGAGGGCCCAGGCCACACCAAGCTTTCCTGCCAGAAAGCTGTCACTCTTTGGGCCCCCATCCCCTCCTGGCCCCAGGCGGCCCCAGAGCTGTGACCCTCCCCTGCTCAGGCGGGGGACGCAGGCCAGGTCTGACCCGCCTCGGGATGAGGTGCTCCAGGAGGAGGGCCGTCGCACAGCCAAGTGTGCGTCTGGAGAAGTGGCCTCCCCAGGGCCCCGGGCCCCTCCCACGCTCGGTGCAGTAGACGCCCCAGGATCCTCTCCCTGCCAGAGCCAGCTTCAGCCCAGACAGATGTCACAACCAAGACACCTTTCCTGAAATCGGCTCAGTTTCCACCCGTTACTCCTCATTACTCTCCTGAGCGGCTCTGTATAAAGCTTCTCCTCCTCCACGTTTGGTTCGTGCCCTTCAGAGGTTTGCAACGGGACTCATTTCTTGGCCCCGGGACAGGCCATCCGTCTTCTTAATGTGATCTCAGAAATCAGCCACCTGGGCGTCGCCAGCGGCCTCCACTGCCCCCTCCAACCCCTGAGTCCTCTGGGCGCCTCTCAGGGCAGCACCCACCCAGACCTCCAGCCCCTCCAGGAGAGGGACTGCTGCCCCCACGTGCCCAGCCCCGTCCTCCTCCCTCCCGCCCCAGCAGGTGAGGGCTCACAGCTGCTCCCGCAGGAGTCCGCCCGCAGCCTGGCAGCTGCCTCTCCTGTCAGCAGGGCCTTCTCCCGGAACCGGGATGTCTTAAGCTTGTTGGGATCAATTGCCCGTGGCGTTCCACCTAGCCCCCCTGCCAGGCACTGACAGCTTCAGTGGTGGGGGGGACCGAGGACTTCTCAGGACTCTGAACCAACCCCTAAGGGACATGGCCTTCAGGGTGGAGAATGAAGCGGGATCTGGAGGAGCAGGGGCAGTAAGAAGCATCCCAGAGTCAGTGACCTTGTATTTAGAAAAAGCCACGAGGCTGTAGGCCCTGGGGAGCCCCGGAGGGGCAGCAGGACCAACAGAGTCCAGTGCCAGGCCTGGCGCGCAGTGGGCGCTCAAGAAGGCCTGCTGAGGGGCAGAGGAGGGACGGCAGCTCTGGTGAAGGGAAATGGTGTGTGTGCTCCTGTCAGCAGGGCCTTCTCCCGGAACCGGGATGTCTTAAGCTTGTTGGGATCAATTGCCCGTGGCGTTCCACCTAGCCCCCCTGCCAGGCACTGACAGCTTCAGTGGTGGGGGGGACCGAGGACTTCTCAGGACTCTGAACCAACCCCTAAGGGACATGGCCTTCAGGGTGGAGAATGAAGCGGGATCTGGAGGAGCAGGGGCAGTAAGAAGCATCCCAGAGTCAGTGACCTTGTATTTAGAAAAAGCCACGAGGCTGTAGGCCCTGGGGAGCCCCGGAGGGGCAGCAGGACCAACAGAGTCCAGTGCCAGGCCTGGCGCGCAGTGGGCGCTCAAGAAGGCCTGCTGAGGGGCAGAGGAGGGACGGCAGCTCTGGTGAAGGGAAATGGTGTGTGTGTGTGTGTGTGTGTGTGTAGGGTGTGCGCAGGGTGTGTATGTACGGGTTGTGTGTGTGTATGTGTGTCAGTGATTTCTTGGTGGGGACAAGTCCCAGCCTTCTCTATCTTTGACTTGAACCCCCATTCAAAGACCCACTGGCTGGAATATACCCTTTAAGTTTATATAGTGAGCAGTTCAAAGGAAACTGATTGAGCATCTGCTCTTTTCTGAGCAGGCAAATGATGAAAATGCAGCGGTAATAATAAATAAATAAAGCAGTCCTTGCTTCATGAGGTGTGTGTGCATTCTGGAAGGCTTCCTGGAGGAGGGGTGTTAACCCTGCAACAGACCAGAGAGACTTGGGATTATTAGACTAGTGGTTCTCAAAACTGGGGTCTGAGCCCAGCAGCACCTGGGAATTTTATTTTATTTTATTATTTTTTTTTTGTGGTATGCGGGCCTCCCTCTGCCGCGGCCTCACCCGTTGCGGGGCACAGGCTCCGTGTGCATTCTGGAAGGCTTCCTGGAGGAGGGGTGTTAACCCTGCAACAGACCAGAGAGACTTGGGATTATTAGACTAGTGGTTCTCAAAACTGGGGTCTGAGCCCAGCAGCACCTGGGAATTTTATTTTATTTTATTATTTTTTTTTTGTGGTATGCGGGCCTCCCTCTGCCGCGGCCTCACCCGTTGCGGAGCACAGGCTCCGGACGCGCAGGCTCAGCGGCCATGGCTCACGGGCCCAGCCGCTCCGAGGCACGTGGGATCCTCCCAGACCGGGGCGCGAACCCGGTTCCCCTGCATCGGCAGGCGGACGCGCAACCACTGCGCCACCAGGGAAGCCCCCACCTGGGAATTTTAGAAATGTAGATTCTCAGGCCGAATCGGACACAGATGGTAAAAAGCCCTCCAGGCGATTCAGGTGAGAACCACTGGGCTGGGCCATGGGAAGACCAGCACCGAGGGAACCAGATCCTGGGAACTCTCTCCTCTGGCCAAGAGTTTGGGGCCTGAAAGCGTTTTCCGGGCTCCTGTCCAGGTGCTGAATCACCCTGCAGGTCAACAAGTGTGCACCTGGGGTACGGGCAAAGCAGAAAACATTTCTCAAAGAGGTTGATATTTAGTATTTCTCCAAAGGGCATCGAAACCATCATCCGGAAGTACCAGAATCTTGGACATTTTATCTATCCCCCAACTTAGACAGTATTAGGATTGCTCTACAAAGTCAGCGTAACTTCAGGCTTTCCCACACATGGACCATCTCTTCGCCCCCTGCTTTTGCCCCTGGGGCCCTCCTTCCTTCAGGAATCACCTTCCTTTAGAAGTGGGTCTCGTGAAGGATCACTGTGCCCCCTCTTGGCTTTTACTGAAGATGTCTTCATCCTGTTCTTGAGAGATATGTTTACGTGTTACAGATTCCAGGCGGACAATTAATTGACCTGTGTTTTAGTCTTTGATGATATTGGTTTCCAGGCTCCTGGCCTCTCTCACTGCCGTTAAGGAGTTTGCCTTCCATCGAACTGCCATTCACAGGTGGGTCATTCTCTCGGCTTCTTGTAAGATCTCCTTGCTATTCTGCAACACTGTGACGGTTCCAAATGTGGTTCTTTTTTAATCCCTTGCTTAGGATTTATCGTGTGCTCTGAACTGAAATTCATGTCTTTTATCAGTTCTGGAAAATCCTCAGCCATCAATCACCTCTTTGAGTAATGACCCCCTCTCCCGTTCTTTGTTCTCTCCCTCTGGCCCCGCAAGTAGCTGTGCATTTATTTCTCACCCCAACCTTTTCGTCTTAGCCTCCATCTCACATTTCGGTCTTTCCCTCTGTCCTGCGTTACGCATTCTGCTAGCTGCTTCTGTTCCATCTTCTAGTTCACTGACTCCCTCCTGAGCTGGGTCTACTTGCTATTCCTCCCGTCTGTGGAGCTTTGTGTTTCAGTTATTACGTTTTTCATTTCTAGAAGTTCTATTTGGCTCTTCTTCATATTTCTCTGATCCCTTTTTTAGCCTTTTCGCCCCCTTGTCTGTGTTCTCAATTCTTCTTTCTTGAAACGTTGTTAACTTATTTTTTTTAAACATCTTTATTGGAGTGTAATTGCTTTACAGTGTTGTGTTAGTTTCTGCTGTATAACAAAGTGAATCAGCTATATACTTATTTTTATTCTAGCTCTCGTCATTCAAAACTAGATGAAATCTTTTCATTCAGACTCATGTACGATGCCAACCCTGACATATCCCAGAGGATGGGATCCCAGCCAGAGGTTCGGGGAAGATGGCCCAGTCTGGGAAAAGCCTTGAGGGACAGGCTGAGAATTCTGCCCTTTGCTCCCACATCCATCCTGGGCCTGACTCCCACCCACCCAAAATAAAGTGTCTGAGCGCACCCCACACCTGGGGGAATTGCCGGAACGGGAGGGGGTGACGGCAGGGACGGCTCGGCCTGGCCTCGCTCCCAGCAGAGTTTAGCAGACAGAGGAGCCCCGCATACCCGCACCGGGGCTGCCAACTTGCCTCAGGAGATCGATGGTCACTGGGCTGCACGTGCTCAGCGTTCACCCCACGGCCACGGGGAGGCCAGGCTCCTGGGAAACAAAATGCCACTTAAAAACCCATCATCTCCTGCTCCCCTCCCATCCCGAGCTCCACAGGTCATAAATTCCAGAGGGAAGAGGAAGCCGGCACTGGGGACTGCGGTCACGACCCAGCTGCATCTGTCGCTGCAGGTGAAGGCCCTGTGGGAATGGGGTGCAAAGGGTCACCTTCAGCCCAGGGCATCCCTGTCAACCCCCCACATGTCCTGCAGCCTGGGCCAGCCCTCTGACCTTGACGGGGACTGTTTTGGTCACTGCCCTGCATTCCAGAGAAAAATGCTCCTCCTCTGCTCCTTCCTTCTCTGGTTACCCTACCTTGGAGTAGAGCCTCTGGGTTTTTAGGGTTAAAGAGCAGTGGGAAAGCTGTGAACACAGATGAACCCAGTAATTAGCTGTTAAGAATACTCAGAAGGGGCTTGCCTGGTGACGCAGTGGTTAAGAATCCGCCTGCCAATGCAGGGGACACGGGTTCGAGCCCTGATCTGGGAAGATCCCACATGCCGCGGAGCAACTAAGCCCATGCGCCACAACTACTGAGCGTGCGCTCCAGAGCCCGCAAGCCACAACTACTGAGCCTGTGAGCCACAACTACCGAAGCCCGTGCGCCTAGAGCCCGTGCTCCGCAACAAGAGAAGCCACCACAATGAGAAGCCCGCGCACCGCAACGAAGAGTAGCCCCTGCTCGCCGCAACTAGAGAAAGCCTGCGCGCAGCAGCAAAGACCCAACACAGCCAAAGTTAATTAACTAATTTTTAAAAAAAGAATACTCAGAAGCCCACAGACAACTGGGAAGTGTAGTTCATTTTCACTTACATCTTAAACCCTGTGGAGCCAGCCGGAAATAATACAGATCTCCGTGCTGGCTGGTCAGAGCTGGAATGCCAGTTCTGCCCCCGACTGGTGGAGGGCCCTGGGCTGGTCACTTCACCTTTCTAAGCCTCCATCTCCTTGTCCACAGATGTGGGAATAATAACATCCTCTTCACCAGGCTGCCATGAGGGTGAAGGACCGCATGGAAGCACTCAGCCGGCATCCGGCGCTCTGTGCCCAGACCCCCAGCTCCACCTCTGTCCCTGCTTGCAGAAGCATGTGGGGACACGGGACATGTAACAACTAGCACGATTCCGGGGTGAGAGGCAGATGGGGGGTCAGAGAAGGCCGGGAGGGATTTCAGGTGGGGAAGAGCGTGGGCAAAGCCCAAGACAAAATGTAGGCTTTGTAGGCATTTGAGGGGCGTTTCCTGTGCCCCTTGATACTTTCAGAAGTAAGGGCTTGGAGGCTTCCTCTCAGGCCAGGGCTCCAGATGGACTGAGCGGCCTCCCTCCTCGTGAAGGGAGGGATGGGGGTGAAGGCCCCGTGGAGCCCTGGGGCTGTGAGGCATCACCACCTCTACAGCAAGTCACATCCCCTGTGGGATCTGACCACGTGGGAGTGAGGCCCCAGAAACCCCCGCCGAGTGCGGCAGCCGCAGAGGAGAGGAGGCCAGCCTCTAAGGAAGGATGCGTCGTCTCCCTGTCCTGAGCTACCTACTGTGCGCCACCCCTGGTGGAGGAAGCAGGGCCACAGAGGTGAAGTTCATGCACTGAAGGGTCTCACAGTGCATTCCACAGCTTCTTGTGGCTACAACACAGAGCCTGTGCGGAGCTGCCCTTGAGAAACATAGCCACAGTGACCTGATCTCACCTGATGCAGCAGTTTCCATCTCCACTTCACAGACTAGGAAACTGAGGCCCGGAAGGGCGTGACACCTCTAGGCTGACACAGCTCAAACCTTCTGGGGAAATTCAAACCCGGGGAATTCCCAGCTCTGTGGCTTCCTTGCTGCATTACCTTGATGGAGGCACTCCCATCTTGGTTTCTTGGTGCCTTGGTTTCCCCATCTATAAACTGGGAATCATCACTGCTTCCTGTGCACTGGCCCTAAGAATGAAATGAGATAACACATGTGAAAGAGCCTCATCAGATGCCTAACATAATAAACCTTGATTAGAATTAGTATCCAGACCACTATGCTAGTATTCTAATTTTCTCCCATTAAGCACTCTGTATTTGCTAAATGAGTGATTTTATTTAACATTTTATTACGAAACTTTCAAACACACAGAAAAGTTGAAAGACTTTTTAGTGAACACCCAGATACGATAACAGTAGAATTCTACCGTTTACATTTCATAATACTTGCCTTAGCAATATCCATCCATCAATCCATCTTATTTTTTGATGCATTTCAAAGTAAATTGATGATATCAGTCCAATTCCCCTTAAATGCTTCAGAGTTAACTGTTTGAGAGGTGAAATTTACATACAATGAAATGCACAAACCTTAAAAGTCATTTGCATATAAACAGTGTAACACAAACTTGTATCAGAATAAAAGACATGATTATCATCCCAGAAAGTTTCTTCGTGGCTCTTTTCAGGCAGTCCTGCCCCTACTCCAGGGAGGCCACCACTGTTCTGATGTGGTTTCCACTATAGGTTAATCTTCCTGTTGTAAAATTTCACATAATACAGGACATGATTTCATAATACAGTACAGTATGTACTTGTACCAGTTATCTGTGGCTGCATAACAAATTAGTCCAAAATTTAGCAGCTTAAAACAACAACACCTAAGATTTCACAGTTTTTGTGGGATGGGAACCTGGACATGGCTTAACTAGACTCTCTGGCTTGGTGTCCCCTAAGGCTGCAATCCACACACTGGCTGGAGCTCGGCTGAGGGAGGTCAGTTTCCAAGCTCACTGGAGTGGGGGTCGGCAGGATCAGTGCCTCGGAGGTTGTTGGACTCAGCGCCTCGTCCCCCCGGATATTGGCCTGAGAGTGGCATCTTTCAATCCCTCGTCACATGGGCCTCGCACAGGGCAGTCCACAGCATAGCGGCCAGTTTCCATCAGAGCACAGAGGTAAAGGGTCAAGAGAGGGCAAGAACGATGGAAGCCAGACTTTTTGCCGACTGCTCTCAAAGTGACATCCTGGACTTCCCTGGTGGCATAGTGGTTAAGAATCCACCTGCCAATGCAGGGGACACGGGGTCAAGCCCTGGTCCAAGAAGATCCCGCATGCCGCGGAGCAATTAAGCCCTTGAGCCACAACTACTGAGCCTGCGCTCTAGAGCCCGTGAGCCACGACTGCTGAGCCCGCGTGCCACAACTACTGAAGCTCATGTGCCTAGAGACCATGCTCTGCAACAAGAGAAGGCACCGCAATGAGAAGCTTGGGCATTGCAACGAAGAGTGGCCTCCGCTCACTGCAACTAGAGAAAGCTGCGTGCAGCAAGGTAGACCCAACACAGTCAAAAATTAATTAATTAATTAATTTAAAGAAGTGACATCCATCGCTTTTGCCATAGTCTATCCATTAGAAGGAAGTCACTAGGTCCAGCCCACACTCAAGGGCTGGGGACTGTACAAGGGCATGAGTACCAGGAGGCAGGGTCACTGAGAGCCATCTGAGAAGCTGCCACCACGGCACCCTTGGGCAAGACACCCAGGGCCGCCCATCACCAGCTGGGAACGGCCCTCCCGGCTGCTATTTCTCCAAATGTCCCTCTGGCTCCCGGAGATGATCACAGTGACAGTGCCTGTGTCCCTTGGCGTGGCCTCCTGGGTAGGAAGATGCTCCTCTCCATGGCTGCAGGTGGCCTGGTTCTTGTCCCAAAGCTGACTGGGGCCTTGGGTTCCTGACCTTTGCCTCTCCGTTCTCCTGGAAGGAGCGTCTGGTGCGGAACACCCCTTCGGGGAGCATGTAGCACGGGGTGCCCTGGGGTGGGGATGGGAACTCCCCCAGCTCTGCATTTAGCTGACAAGTTCTGGTGGCTCTCCTTTCCTTGGGGACGGTGCTGGCCATCTTCAGCACCAGCATGGCAGGCTGTCCCCTGATTTGCCCAAGAAGCATGACTCTGGGCCATGGTCACTCAGTAGCAGGGCAGGGACGCTGACCTAAGTGCCCTTCCCATCCCCTGAGACACAGGAGGCGAGAGGGCACTCAAAATGCACCGTGTGAGGAGGAAAGAGCACAGAATCAGGTCCAGGCCGTGACTCAGCCCTCGACCCACGTGGAGGCCACAGCATCCTCCCGCCACAGACTGTGAACACAGAGGGCCTGGGGTGGCCGCTTGGCCGGTGATGTGCTTTCTATTATTGCAAATACGAGGGGGAAACGGGCAGGAAATCAGCAGAGAACCAGAGATGGAGGGAAATAGGACAAGACAGAGAGACAGAGATGGACAGAGAGAGACAGGCAGAGATGATACACAGAGAGGGGCAGAGAGGGAGGGAGAGCAGCAGAGGAGACAGAGGGACGAGGACGTGGGGCTGGGAGGCCCACGCTCACGGGCTGAAATGGGGTGAGCGGGGCTGTCGGCAGCGGCACAGGGGCAGACCTTCCTCCCAGCGCCCTGAATAGCCCAGGGGAGACTCAAAAGCCTCACCCCCAGGAGCTGACATCTGGATCATAGCTGAGGAGACCCCAGGAGCTGCCAGCCTGGCTCCGGTGGGGCACAGGGACCCCAGGCAGCAGTTCGGGAGAAGATCAGACCCGACCCCCGGGAGAGGGCACAGCCGGGAGGGCATTGCAAACCCACACACACCGGACAGATGGACGGGTCAGTGCAACATGTGTGGAGGGAGGCTTCCCGGCCCAGGAGCTCAAAGAGGCCCGAAATGCCACTTCTGTGTCCTCAGAGGTTGTCCCCACCCAGGGATTTGCCTCGGCGGTGTCCGGGCCTTAGAGACCCCTCCCCCTCCCCTCCCCCTCCCCTCCCCCTCCCCTCCTCCTCCCCTCCCCCTCCCCTCCCCCATCCTCCCCTCCCCCATCCTCCCCTCC
>NW_021145877.1:4674-15636 GCF_002837175.3 Physeter macrocephalus | reverse complement strand
CCCCCCGAGCCCGTGAGCCGCGTGTGGCCCTGGGATGCTTCCGCCGGGCAGGTGCTCCACAAAGCCACCCCTCCTGGGGTCAGACCCCAGTCCCTCCGGAGCAGAGCTCAGGACCCTCTGCTGGAGCAGCGGGGCAACGCCCCCTCCCCAACCGCCCTCCTCCTTGCTGGAAGCTCTGTCCTCCTCCCTCCCCAGACTCTCCAAGTTCTCCTCTGTGTTTTGGAAATGAAAGTCAGGAAGTCTTGAGCAGCTCTCATCTAAGCCGCTCGCCTGCCCTGAGGCCAGGAGGCCGGAGTGTGCGAAAAAGAGAGGAAAGGAAACGAAGACGGGAAAGGAGAGGCAAAAATCTATAGATAATATATCCAAATATTAGCCAAGCCTCACACAAAAGCGAGGAGCGGAGGGGGCAGTAAAATGGTGCAGCTGCGGTGGAAGACACAGCAGTTCCTCAAAAAATTTAACACAAGATTACTATACGATGCAGCAATTCCACTCCTAGATTTGCACCCAGGAGAAAGGAGAGATATTTGTGCACCCATGTTCACAGTAGCACTATTCACAACAGCCAGAGGTGGAAACAACCCAGATATCCAACAGCAAATAAACAAAATGTGCTGTATCTGTACAATGGAATATTATTCAGCCTTTAAAAGGAAGGAAATTCTGACACACAGATGAGCCTTGAAGACATTATGCTCAGTGAAATAAGCCAGTCACAAGAAGACCAATACTGTATGATTCCACTTATATGAGCTACCTGGAGTGGTCAACTTCGTAGAAGGAAGAATGATGGTGCCGGGGGCTGGGAGGAGGGGCAGGGAGAGCTGGGCACAGAGTTTCAGTTTGGGATGATGAAAAAATTCTGGAGATGGATGGTGGTGATGGTTGCACAACCTAGTGAATGTTAATGCCCCTGAACTGCACGTTTAAAAATGGTTAAAATGAAAAAAGAAATGGTTAAAATGGTAAATTTTATGTTATATATATTTTACCATACACACAAAAAATACATAGCTAATTTTTTTTTAAAAGTGAAGAGCTGATAGTCGTCAGAGGGTGGAGACCACCTGGAGTTGCAGGAAGGTTTCTGTAGGCGGTGACACCCGAGCTGGGGCTTGAAGGCTGGGGAACAATGACCAGGGGAAGGGCAGGGAGGGGGCGGGGACATCGTAGTGGTCAGAGGGTGAGGCCCAGAGCACCAGCGGGCCTCCGGGCAGGGAGCCACGGAACAGGGTGGGGCAGGCAGAGGTGGGCTCAGAGGGCTCAGAGTGAGAACAGATTGCAAGGTCGAGACTGGCTGAGAGACTGCAGGCAGGCTTCCAGGAGGGCCAGGGCAGGATGGCAGGTCACTGGGCAGGGTGTGGGCCCAGCTCCACCGCTCTGGACCTGGGCAAGTCACCTCATCTCTCTGATAGGCTCGGCAGATTTAACAATTAGAAAAGAATCTGAACTTCAGACAAACCACAGATAACTTTAGTGTAAGTATGTCCCCAATATTGTATGGGACATACTTACACTAAAAAATTATTCGTGGTTTATTTGATATTCAAATTTAACTGTGCGTCCTGGATTTTACCTGGCAGCCCGACTCTCTGAGGGGTGGATGCATTTGCATGGTTGTCTACTCTTGTCCTTCAGGCCCTGGCTCAAAGGACTCCTCCCCAGAGAGGCCTCCCCTGACCACCCCTCCCCTCAGTCACTCTCTGTCACATCACCTGGCCATAGCCTTCTTGGCCCTCGCAGGCTCTAAAACAACCCCACTCATGTGTCTGTTTGCTGTCTATTTTCTGTCTCCCCCTCTGAGATGCAGACACATCCATGCTGTATCCCCGGCACCTATCACAGGCCTAGCGTATAATAGGTGCTCAACAAACATCTATTGAAAGATGAAAGTGAAGAGCCATCAGGGCGGGGAGTGAGAAGATGTGGGTGACGTTGGGGCACTGTGCACTTGCTGATTTTTCATACCCCACCCCTCCCGCTGGTGACTCGTCCCCTCTCCCGTGAGGCTCGGGGCTGCCCAGGGGACAGAGCTGCCCAGGCCCAGCCCGCAGGTGGGGCCTGGAGGTCTGCACCGGCCCAGCCCAGCCTGGGCTGGCCCCCACTCCCCACAGGACCAGCCTCCTATCCACAGACTCCTAGGGCAGCCCCGTTACCATGGCAATGGCAATCCGAGGTCACAGCACTGGAAACCAGAGGATGCTTCCCTCCTGGAACACCACCTCCAAGTCAGAATCGAATTCTCACTACAGTCATAATAGTGGTTTTGCATGATCGTCTATATATTAGTACCTAACATGCCAGTGTTTATTTGGTTAAAATTCATGAATTCAGGTCTAAATAAAAAGTGCTGATGGCCGAAGTTTTTCATTCTCTTAAAATGTTCTGGGTTCTTTGTGTTTTTTTTTTAAGTCAGCCTCTCTCTTTGACAGCAGCTTGCTTTCAATTCCATTATAAACGGGTAAGGGACAGGAAAACAAAGCACGGCTCTGCTCCCCAGGGCCCCCCACCCGCACCCCGGCCTCAGCGGCAGAGCTGGAAGCTAGCTCCCCGGCCACGGAAGGGGCTGTGCGGGTCACCGTCACCCCTGGCACTGTCTCCCTGTGTGACCTGGCACATGCCGTGCCTCCTCTCTGGGCCTCAGTTTCCTCAGGTAGAAAAATGAGGGAAGGGCTTAGTTAGTCTTGAAAATCCCTTCTGCTTCCAAAACATAGACATGTAGCTGACATGTGCTGAGGCTCAACCAGGCACCAGGCTCTGGGCTGGGAGAAGTGATCATGGTTGCAGTCCTCCGACTGATGCAGTGTGATGGGGGCTCAGGAAACAGACAAGGGCACGGGGGAAAAGCGTTGGTGTGGAGGAGAAGTGGAAGCTCGGGGGCAAAGACATGGGGCAGCCAGGAAGCCTTCCTGGAGGAAGTGACATTTGAGCTGAGACCTGAAGTGATAAGTAAGAGTTAGCCCTGGGATGGGGAGAAAGGGAACAGGGGAGTCTAGGGCGTGGGCCTCGTCCTATAGGACACTGGGGGAGAGGTGTGGAGTTTGCAGCACACGGGTGGTCTGCAGAGTGCGAGAGACTGACGAGGCCTGGAAAGGGTGACGAGGAGGGGCCTGGCCCCAAGGATCCTGTGAGAACCAGGAGGCAGGGACAGCCCGGGGGCTGGGAGGGAGGAGAGAGTTCCAGAAGGAGGGATGGTCCTAGCGACAGCTGCCTCCACAGGGCTCAGCAGGGTGAGCTGCAGGGCTGAGGGACATGGCCCTGGGGGTCAGCAGGGAGGGTTGGGAGGGGATGAAGTTGTTTGGATGAGGAGGAGCTTGGGCCGGGGAGCAGGAGGGAAGCAAGTGTGAGGTGGGCCCGATTCAGGCCAGGGTCCCTGGGAAGGGAGGAGTTGAGGCTGGGACCCAGCCTTCCAGGGAGGGACAGGTGTTGGGGGACAGCGATCTAGAGATTTTGGACACGTGGAGTCCAGCAGGTCTGCCTCAAGGGGCTGGGAGAGGAGGGGCTGGAGCAGGGGGGTCTCCCCAGGGAACCAGGGCTTGCTGCACCCTTCGGCCATGAGATCCTAGGCTGGGCAGCTAGACCAGGTCTCACAGGTGATGAATGAGGCTCAGGCTGGGGCCTGGACCTGCACTTGGCCTGCTCTGTGGACAGCCTGCCTTGCCTCAGTTTCCTCAGCTGAAAATGAGGGTAACACCCCTCTCTGGACGGAGGCAGGCCGTCCAGGAGCAGGGGCAGGCCCGTGGCCGGCACACGTGCACACAGCGCGTGCACGGCAGCCCTCACCGGGTGTCGCCTCTCTCCCTGCCCCCACTGCTCTGTCTACCGTGAGGCCGATGCCCAGGTAGAAAGGCCTTGGAAGGGCTCCCCTCTAGACACCCGGAGCAGGGAAAACATGGTACTCCGAGCAGCACGGCTGGCAGCTGGGAGCGTCCATGTGGGTACCGTGCAGAGGGGCCTAGACAGCTGCAGTGATTTCTCTGTTATCTCCCAGAGCTGCAGGGGCCCACCAGAAGGGGATCACAGAGCAGAAACGGGGAAAGCAGGGGCGAGCGGACAGGATCACGCAGGGCCAGGGTTACAGGCCTCTCTGTGCGGTGACCTCAGCTCACCTTGTTCTCCAGAGTGGGTGGGGCCTCAGAGAGGGAGGTGCAGTGTTGGAGGTCACAAGCGATATCCCCGTGTCCCTCCCTTGGCCATGCCGAGACCCCGGTCAGCCCCTGAGGAGAGACAGCACACACCGGGGGGATGGGAGGCCCGAAAAAGGCTGGTGGGGACCAGGCAGGCCCTCTAGCCACTAACTTGGCTCTTCTGCTCCCACAGCTTGTTGACGACCAAGTGACCAGTCTCTGGACCTCTCTGGGCCCCTGGCCTCATCTGAAGGGCGGTGATGACAGTGCCTGCCCTTCCCAGGGACGAAGCTGCAGGGAGCTTAGCCCGAGGCGAGGTTTTGCTGCATGTCCAGCCTTCATCCCCTCCTTCCAACAGGCGCACAGCGGTTCTCCTTGACAGTTCCTCCCTATTCTGCTCTCAGGCCATGATGCAGGTAGGTCACCCCCATCCCTGGATCCCAGAGTTCAGACCTGGTCAATCAGAGCATGGCACGGACCCCAGTCAACCTATGAGATTCCGTGAACTTTGCCAGACTGTCAGGGAGAGGAGCTCTCTTTCATCTGGGGATAGGCAGACAGGCCCAAAGCCTGGGCTGCTGGTGGCCACTAGGAGAGGAGGGAAGCGAACGCAGAAGGAAGCAGGGCCAAGAGGTGGAGAGAGACTTCATCCTAGCAACATAGTTGGAGCTCTTGATCCAACTGCACCTGAAGGCAATGCTACCTCTGGACTTTTCAGCTACTTGAGCCACTAAGTTATTTCCTTCTTGTTTCTCACTTTCCACCCTCCCTTCCTTTCCTCTCTTCTGGCTCTTTCTTTCTTTTATTCTCAATTTCATTTGAGTTGGGTTTTTGTCCTTTGCAGCCAAAACAGTCCTGAAAATACCCATAGTATGATTTCAGGAAACAGTGCCAGGTGAGTAGACTATTACTCTCTGTGACCCTCTCACCCAGGTCCAGCGCCTTAGCTACAGAACCAGAGTGCGAGAGCCAAGCCCTGCTTCCTCCCCAGCCCAGCAGTCCCAACCCATACCCCGGCCATGAGAGGACACTTCACTTTCATGGGTGTCTCTAAGTCCCAGACACTCCAGGCCCCACAGCCTGGGCATGATGAACACATCACCACCCCACCCCCTGGGAAGCCCCCCAACTCTACACTCACCCCACTGGGGAAAGAACAGCACAGACACATGGAGAAATTCTGAAATAAGCTTCTGGGTTTTATTCAAAACAGCACTGGTGGCGGCTGCCGCTTGGTTTGTCTATCCCGGGCCATCTGGGCCAGCAGGTACCGGCGCCACCAGCAACTAGGAGGGAAGTTTATTCACACCATAGAAACTGTACAGCGACTGGGAGTGCGATAGTCACAGCAGCAGGGCTGGGTCGAGGGTTTCCAGGAGGAGGTGGCCTGTCTCCTCCTTCTAAACCCCAGCACGGCCCGGGCTCTGCCAGGAACACTGATTATTGCGCAGAGACAAAAAGAGTATGTGTATCTGGGCTAAACAGTGGTTTCTAAGACCCCAAGCCCTTACACAGCGCAGCAAAGGGGGCCAGAGGAGGCCCTAGAAACAGAAAGCTCCGGTGGGAAGATTTGGGGGGAAGACAGGCAGACAGGCTGATACTGTGCACACTCTGTCCACTTTTAGGGGGCTGCCTGGTGCAGGAGGAGGCCCAGCAGGGGACAAGAAAAGGGTCTGGCCGGGTAGACTATGCCCCATCTGGTCTTGGGTCCCTTTGTACAGGTGTTGAGGGGCCCACCAGCCACCACTCTGCAGAAGCCTGCGAACAGACAGCTTGGGGTGTCCAGCACCAGGGTCCCCACTCTCCACAGGGCCAGGCCATGTGGGTTAGGGTAGGTTTGTGCTTTTGTGATGGACAGGCCACAGGATCAGGGAGGGCCGAGGGGCTATTCACCCAACCCTTAGCCATTTGGGCTTTTCCCGACCAGCCAATCACAGCTTCCCTGGTCTCCCATCGCCTGTAGCTCCCAGGAAAAAGGCCAAGTGCCTGGGGTCCCTCCAGGAGCCCGCCCCACCTCCCACAACTCCCTCAGGCAAAGCTTCTATCTTCCGTGTTCAGCTATTCCCACCTCCAGACACACCCTGCTCTGTCCAGCCCTCGCACCAGCACCATCGCTCAGGCCATGCCTGGATCACTCTTCCCACGTGTCTGCTGGTTCTGGGGTCACTCAGTTCAGGGTCAGACTCGCCCGGGATGTGTTCCCTGCCCAGCCACTTATAACCCGGTGACACCAAGAAAGTCACCTCCCTGGTCTGTGCGTGGAGAGGCAGTGCACACAGCTCAGGGCCACCGTGCAGAGTAAACAGGATGACCCCTGAGCCCAGAAGACGGAAGCCCCTGACCGGGGTCAGATGCCGTCCTCTTGAACGCAGCCCGCCCTCCACACATGGTCCCCTCAGGTCCCACCGGCCACCTCCCTGCTGCCGTGTGCAGCCACTGTGTGCCTGGCCTCCCCTCCACCTCGATGGCTGGGGCCAGCATGGCGCTGGGAGGGAGGGCGAGGCAGAGCCGGGCAGGCTACCTGTGCCCTCTTCTTCCCCAGACGAGCGAGCGCCCCCGTGGTGAAGCCACGGGCGTGGCAAAGGCAGCCAGCGCAAGGCTCTCCGGAGCAGGCAGGCGGCTTGGGACTTGGGCCCGGCCTCCCTCACCAGCCAACAGGCCACCGGGGGCGGGAGGGGACGCGACCCCAGGCCCAGCCAACCTCCCACCCTGGAGGCTCCCGTCCTGGGAGGGAGCACAGCGTCTGGGCATCGCCTCGTGTGTCCTCATAGCGACCCCTCGAAGAGGACTGCCCACCACCGCACTTCTGGGCGAGGAGAAGGAGGCTCCAGAAGCTCAGGGGCAAATCCGGGTCTCAACTCTCCCCCTGCCAAAAGAGGCCCGCGGCCAGGCTGTGCCTTCTGAATCCACCCGCTTTGAAACACAGGGTCACTGTTTCACATTCCAGGTGCTCAGATGCTGGCCCCCCAACAGCGCCCTAGGCCCCGGGGGATCCTGGGGTGGCCCCTTCACCGCCCTGGGCCTTGGTTTCCTCAGGTGTAAAGTGGGCCTAGCAACCCTTCCCCCCACCAGCTCTGGGGGAAAGGCTCTGCAGGCCACATTGCCCTCTCCCTGGGCACGATGCCCAGGCCCCAGGGGGCCCTAGGCTGCCCAGAAGACGCCCAGAGCCCGCCAAGCAGACCCTCCCCACAACTTGCAGCCCAGCCCAAAGCCACTCTTTAAGGTCAGGGTTTGGGAACAAGGTCAAGGGCTCCTCAGCGGGGCCCAGCTGAAGCCACTGAGACCATCTCACACAGGCAAAGGGCCTGGTTATTCCTGAAGCACAGAGGGTCCCAGCTTGCAGCCTTTCCCACCCCATGACCCCTGCGTGTCTGCAGACCATTCCACCACCACTTCCCAACCTTCTTCAGACTGACTTCAAGTCCATTCACTGCTCAAAAACCTAGCCTTGACCTCAGCAATCTGTCTGTGAAATCATGGGTTCAGTGTGCTGCTTTTTTTCTAATAAATACTAAAATAAATGCATAACTAGTCAAATAAAAAAATACCCGTCCGTGAACCCATTTGGGAAGCACTGCGGCTTTGGGAAAGTGGGGGTGATGGGTATGAAACAGAGACCCAGAGGCAAGCAGCGGGGGAGGAGGGGGGCTGTGGTCTCCAGGTGCCAGGCTGGGCATCACCCCTGCTTAGAATCCTGTCAGATCTGCTTTACCCTGAACTCCATGGAGGGTGGGCAGCGGGGCAGCAGAGTAGCTCAGGGGACAGGGGGCTGTGAGGGGAGCGGGCGGTACAACCTCCTGGAATGGCCGTGGCTCAGGGTCCACCTGGGGGATCAAAGGCAATAAGCAACCAGCCACTGACTGCCCGAGCCCAGGAGCCCCAGGGGCAGACCGACCAGCCCAGGCCAGGCGGGTTCCCTTGACTTCCAAGCATCTCATCTGCTTAATGCCTCCACCTTTCCTCTCCCTCCTGCAGCCTTGCTGCCCTCAGCCTCCTCGGGGCAAAGCTACCCGGGCCGAGAACCTCACCTGAGGCAGAGGCCCCTGTCCAGCCTTGGAGCCGCCCTTCCCCCCACCCCTGCCCTAAAAAAATACGACTACTCACCCCTGGTTTTTCTAAAGAAAGACACCTAACTGGTTGACTAAGAGAGTTTGTGTGCTCTGGGGCATCTACAAAAGACTGTCACAACTAGACGGTCGGGAACAAGACAGACACCCCAACACGTGGACGGGTGGGATCTTAGCAGCGTTTCTTCTTTAAAGGAAAAAAATGCACCCTGAATTCCACCTCTTCTTCTGGGCCTGTCTCCCCGGCCACGGGGCCCTCGGAGGCCTGAGAGCCCTCTCCAAGCTACTCTCAGCCCAGGGGAGACGCCAGAAATCACGGCTGCCAACGTCCCGGCAGGACCTTCTGCCCTGGAGTGGGTCTGGCCTGGGTCCCAGACATCAGGCGAAAGCCCCGTCTGGGCCCGGACCCGCACTCCCCAACTTTAGCACTTTCTGGAAGTCATAAGCTCTCAGTAGAAAAAATAAATAAATATATATGTCTGTCTCTATGTATATGCATATGTATACACGTATATGCACGGGCAGGACCACGCTGAGCCCATGTGAGCCTCGGCAACCCGGACCCTGCTCCTCCCCCAGCCCCGGCGGCTCGGCTCGGCGCGGCGCCCAGGTCGCGGACGAAGTATTGCTGTCTGCCCCTGGCTCCTGAGGTAAAGAAGGTGAGACGGGGCGGGCGGGCGGCGGCCCTCATCTCCTCCCCCGGCTCGCGGCGTCCCCGGGCTGTGGCTCGCCCGGCGGCGGCTGCGGCTCGGGCGTCCAGGGGCCCCGGGCGGCGGCCGGATCGGCCTGGCACGGCGGGTCCTTGCGGCGATCGGCGGCCCAGGAGGGGCTGCGGGCCAGGCCTCGGGGCCGGGCGGCGGCGCGGGGGCGGCCGGGGCCGGCGGCCAGGCTGCTGGTGCTGCCGAACCTGCGCGCGGACGGGAGGCCGGGCGGCGGGGGCGGCGGCCCGAAGAGGGAGGTGAGCGAAAGGCTGCTGAGCGTCTCCGAGTGCTCGCTGCCCGCGCCCCCGCCGCCCCCGCCGCCCCCGCCGGCCCGGCCGCCCGCGCCCTCCTCGTCCGACGGGTCCATGGAGTCGTGCTGGGTGCAGCCCGGGCTGGTGGAGCCCCCGCTGCTGTGGCTGCGCTGATGCGCCCGCAGCCCGCTCAGGCTGAACGAGCCCCGGCCCCGCAGGCTCGGGCGACGGCGGGCGGCTGGCGGCGGGCCGGCGCGGAGCCCCGGGGCGGGCGCGGGAGGCCCCAGGGCGCGCCGCGGGCTGTCGCTCAGGGTCAGGCTGTCCTCCAGCGTGGTCTGCAGGCTGCCCGCCGAGCTGCTGCGGCTGCCCTCCAGCGACGTGTTGCTCCCCGTGGCCTGCGGGGAGGTCACAGGGGCTGGGGGGCCGCCCGGTGTCCCGCAGCCCGCCCCTCCCGTGACACGCGGGCACGCCCAGCCCTCCTTCCAGGCCCTCAGGAGCTCCCTCGGATCACACGCGGCACCCCAGGCTCCCCCCTCGCCCTACCGCCACCTGTCTGAGCTCCCGGGTGGCCCTCCGACCCGGGCCCCCGCCCCACCCCACTCCCCGACCCTCGGGGGACAGTCGGCGTCATCCTTCTCGGACCCCATCAGACCCTGGCCCCCGGCGGGCGGCGTAGGCTCCGGGCTCACCGGGGGTATAAGCCCTTGGGCCCCACCCCACCCCTCTGGGAACGCACTCCCAGGGCGCGCCGCGGGCTGTCGCTCAGGGTCAGGCTGTCCTCCAGCGTGGTCTGCAGGCTGCCCGCCGAGCTGCTGCGGCTGCCCTCCAGCGACGTGTTGCTCCCCGTGGCCTGCGGGGAGGTCACAGGGGCTGGGGGGCCGCCCGGTGTCCCGCAGCCCGCCCCTCCCGTGACACGCGGGCACGCCCAGCCCTCCTTCCAGGCCCTCAGGAGCTCCCTCGGATCACACGCGGCACCCCAGGCTCCCCCCTCGCCCTACCGCCACCTGTCTGAGCTCCCGGGTGGCCCTCCGACCCGGGCCCCCGCCCCACCCCACTCCCCGACCCTCGGGGGACAGTCGGCGTCATCCTTCTCGGACCCCATCAGACCCTGGCCCCCGGCGGGCGGCGTAGGCTCCGGGCTCACCGGGGGTATAAGCCCTTGGGCCCCACCCCACCCCTCTGGGACCTCACTTCCCACCACCCTCCCCCTTGCTCACCGGGACCCTCCCGGCCCCACCCCACTGCCCTACCCCCACCCGCACCTCTGCTCTGGCTGCCGCCTGGAAAGTTCTTCCCGGCTGATACCCACCCACTTCACCCCTCACAGCCTTCCCAGCCCCTCCGCGCCCCCGCTCCCCGCACAGCTCCCTTCCCTGTGCCGCGTTCTCTCTGGCCCGTATCACTATCAAACGGACTGTACTTTCCATGCATTTCTTTTGGTGTATCTTCTCTCTTCCCACATCCCTGCAACGCACTAAGCACTAAACTGTAAACCCCAGGAGGCAGGGATTCTGTCATCGTGCCGCCCGACTGCCGGGGCCCTGGGCCCCGCCCTCCCTCCGCCGCAGGGTGCCTCTCCCGGAAACCTGGTCCCTTCCCCCAGCACCCGCGCACAGAAGAGGGACGTCACGTCCGCAGACCCTTCTGCTCTGCGCTCTGGGCCCTGTGGGTGCCCAGGTGGTGGCCCTGGCCAATCCAATACAGGTGGCCCTGCAGACCAAGACCTGCCGTCGCCCAGACCTGCCCCCCACCTCCGTTCCTAGTAATCACACCCCAAACCCCTCAGAGCTCCACCCCACCCCCTGCAAAGCCTCCC
>NW_021145877.1:0-4582 GCF_002837175.3 Physeter macrocephalus | reverse complement strand
ATCCCCTCAAGCTAGACCCCATGACCTTCCTTCAGCCCACCCCCCCACCCGTCGCCGTCCAGGGCCACCCCACACTCTTCTGTCCCCAGATGCCCTGGGACCCGGCCCTGCCCATTTTATCAGCCTCTAGGGCCACCTCCTCCCTCAAGTCTCAGCACTACCCCCCCACTTTCCCAAGTGCCCCCAGCACTGCCGTGCCCCGTGCCTTTGGCTGGGCCCATCCCCTCTTCCTCCACCTTGGACTTAAGGGCCCCCCTCAGATGTCCCCTGACAGGAGAGCTCTCAGAGCTGGGAGGGGCCATACCTGCTGACGGAGGGTGCAGTTGACGCCGGGCAACCGCAGGGACGCCCAGGAGCCCTGCAGGGCAATCTTGGGGAGTGTCCCGGCACCAGCGCCCTTCTCCTGTCCTTTCTGGCTGGCGGCCACAGCAGGGTGGAAAAACTCGGCCGGCATAGGCAGGAGTGGGCTGGAGGCATCCGGGGAGAAGGGGCTCGGGGGCGCTGCTGGGGAGGGAGAAGAGGGAGCTGGGAGCAGGCTCAGGCCCCTGAGGGTGGTGGTGGTGGCAGGAAGGGGCCACCTAACAAACTGGCTGGGAGACCGTGGGCTCCCTCTCTGAGCCTCGGTGTCCGCTTTGTGAAAGCAAGAGAGGGACCCCGAGCCTGCCCGTGTGAGTCCTGGGAGGATGGGCACCAGGCAAAGGCACAGCTTCTGGAGCCAAGCAGACCAGGCTCAAGGCCCCCTGGGTTCCTTCCTCTGTGAAATGGGGCCCGGCTGCCCACCTCGAGGAGTGGAGAGAAGGCTATAAGAGCAAGAGGCAGCTGTGGAGCTCCCAGCCCCGAGCAGAGCAGTGCTTACTATGATAGTCACCCCCCAAGGTCCTGACACCCAGGAGGTCTGGCCAGGCCTGGGGGCCCCCCCTAGGACAGCACGCAGGATGGCAGAGCAGAGAGAGTGCTGGGGATGGAGAGGGGCAAGGAGAGGGCGAGGGGGAAGTGAGAGCTGGGGCCGGTCTGCGGGGGCAACCTCTGTCCACGGTCCCCTCAGTGCCTTCCAGGATGAAGATGGAAGCTTGAATGTCCCCAGGTAGGGGGATTCCTAATCTATGTCTTATTATTTAAGAAAAATGCTAATGAATGGTTAGGTAAAGAAGATGGGATTTCGTTGGATCAGAAAGGCTCTTGGGTCCTGTGCCCCAACTTTTGGTTCAGGAAGTCTGGGGTCTTGGCCCCTCAGCCATCATGTCCAGTCCAGAGGCCGTCGGCTTTAGGGAAGGTCCTCGGAAGTCACTCCACCCCCAGCTCCTGGAAAGCGCTCAAGGCCAGGTCTCCCAGAATAGTACTTGGGGTGAGCTCAGGGTCTGGGGGCCCCTCTTCTGCTGAGCTCACCCCTCTGCCCCCTTCCCCAGCCAGTGCTGTGAAGCCAGATCCCATCACCCTCCAAGGGGACTGGAGGTGAAGGTAAGTCCGTGATGGACCAGTCAACTGAGTCCTCCGTCCTCCCGCCCAGAGCCCAGCCACAAGCTCAAAGTGCAAACAGAGGATGCTGAGGGCGGGGCTTTGTATGAAAGGGCTGTTGAGGACAACAGGTTTCCTGTTGTTCAGCATCACCTTGTGTGACGATCTGTGGGATAAACACCTCTCGAATTCAGCTCTAGAAAAACCCTTCAATAATTAGGCAGCTTTCATTCTGCTTGATGAGCTGTGTGTGCCAACGTGTTTCCTCTTTCACCACAGCTCCTAGGACACTCAGCATGGATCTTCCACTAGCCTAGACTTCTGGTATAATTATGATCTCATTTCTCTGTATTGTTTGGCTCCTGATCTTCTGTCATTGTTCTATCAGGCCTGAAATTCCTATCTTTTATTATCAGTTATCCATCTGGTTCTTTCTGGACTCAATATAATAGTCTAGGCAAAAATACCAAGGAAAAAACTCAGCCCGCCCCCTCTGAAGCCAAGACCCGAGATCAGGGCTGTGGGGAGCTGACGGGGCTCCCACCCCTCACCTTGGCTGCTCTCGTGTTTCAGCCAGGACCGTACGGGGTTGAATGGGATCGACTCCATCTCACACAGAAAGTTCTCCGGACCCGACGAGACGGCCGTGTTGGATAAAGGGAAGAAGCATTCACCCAGGTCCCCTACCCGCATCGGCTCAGGCGGGTCCGGCTCACCCTACAGGAAAAGGGAGGTGAAAGGGGCAGGATGGTGCAGGGGGGACAGCCTGCCACAGCTGCTTTCATGCCCCTGCTCTTCAGCGCTTTGCTTGGTCGCTCTCACTGCCTGGGATGGCCTTCTCGCCTCCGCCACCTGGCCAGCAATCATCGTCTTCCAAATCCTGGGTGAAAGGGCCCCGCCTCCAGGAAGCCCTCTCTGATGTCCCAGGCAGGTAGCAGTTTCCCACTCACTCCCCTCATGACTCTGAGATCCTTGAGGGTCTTCCTTGTCTCTGTAGCCAAGTGCCTAGTTCAGACCCTGGCCAGTAAAAAAGCCAAGTCTAGGCGGGTGAAGGCACCAGAAGATTGGCCAAGCGGCTGCAGGGCCTCCCTGTGAGCATGACCCTGGGCAGGTCCCTTCCTATGGCTGAGCCTCTGTTCTCACAACCATAAACGAGAGAGTAACCCCTCCTTCTGGGGCCTGGCACCCAGAAGCTGCCAGCCTTCCTTCCTGGCACTCCCTGGGCCCTAACCCTTCTCAACCCTGCAGCCCAAGGCGACCTCTGCACAGTAAGCTCCTCAAAAGCTGCCTCAATGTCCCCTCCAAGGCAGATGAGCCCCCTACGAACTATTCTTTGAGTCCTAATAAAACAGCACCCATCTAAGCCCAACGAGGCCCTAGAAACTGTGCACCCCAACATCCTGCGTGGAAAACAGTGCAGGGTGCAGGAGATACAGGAAGGGGCTGGGGATGGGTGGCAGGAGCTGGAGGAGCTGTCAGCTGTCAGGGAGGGGACAGGGGGGCAGGGAGGGGCTGTGAAGATCCACTCCCCCCATCCCAGCCTTCCTGGAGCTGATGGAGGACAGCCCTGGGGGGCAGTGGTGCCAAACCCAGGCTGCCCCAGGAATCAGGGGTCAGGGGGACCGAGGCTCTCTTAGGGCAGGGCCACTGCACCCCAACTTCAGGCCAGGGGCTCCCTGTCTCATCCCCGAGCTGGGGCAAGAATGACTTGGCCTTGAGGTCCCAAGCCAGGTGGCAGACCTCCCCTGCCCGAGTCTGCAGGATCAACATAGTGGCCCTTCCAGCCCTCCTGGCCTCCTCAGACTGACCACCTCGAGGGCAGAGGTTGGGGACCAGCCCCAGGGCTGGCTTCCCTGCTCTGCCTTGCCCGGCTGTGTGACAGGACAAGCTAGCTCACTTCTCAGAGCTCTCATGTCCTCACATGTGAAATGGAGCCACATTATCCCTGCCGCACAGAGCTGGGGAATGGACACACTGAGTGCAAGTAAAGTCTGGCACACAGTAGGTGCTTGCACCTATTTCAACTCTTCAGCCTTATGGCCCCCTTGTAAGTTTGGCCCGCCAGGGACAACTCCCATTAAATGGATCAAAAACATCCAAGGCTACAGAGAGTGGCCAAGGCCACTTGGATGCTGTGATTGGAGCCCTGGCTGGCCTCGTTGCTGGGTGACTTCAGGTAAATCACTCCGCCTCTCTGTTCCCAGCCCTCATCTGATCAACAGGAGATGAGGGCCCAGCACACAGTGGGTGCCACTTAAATGGTGAGCCAGGAAGGAGCAGTGTTCTGGCACAGCAGGCAGAGGCCAGGCTCAAGGACAGATCCTCCTGCCCAGAAGCCCACTGGGCGCTCACCTTGCTGTCTCTGGGGCCGGGTGGGCAGGCCGCGGGGTCCTCCAGACTCAGGTCATCGCCAAGCAGGATAGACGAGGACCTGTCTGAGTTCAGGGAGAAGGCCTCTGTCTCGGCCAGCTGCACCTGCAGGGAGAGGCGGCGGCATCGGGTCACCCCTGGGGCTGGGATGGGGTAGTCCAGTCCTCCAGAAAGATGCAGGGCAGTGGTCAGAGAGGACCAGAGATCTGAGCACGGACAGCATGTCCACCCTGTGCAGGGACCCAGCCTGGGCAGGGGGTGGGAGATGACACGAGGGTGTCACAGCCAGCAGAGTGCCAGGCCTGGGCTGGGCTGGAGGGCAGGTGGGCTGCTGTGAGCTGTGAACCAAAGCTGGTCTGCTTGCCCCCAGGCCAAGTGCCACTCGAGGCTGGCTGGGTCTAACTCACCCGTGGCCCTGTGCAGGCTACCCGCACGTGCAGAGGTGTTTGCAAGCCCGGAGGACCCTGGGGAATTTGAAGCCACTTCAGGTTAGGGGGGTTCCCAGGGGCTGGAACACCCCTGGGGAGGAGCTCAGGGCCCCACTGGGGAGAGGGGAGAGAGCCCGCCTGAGCCTGCAAAGACAGGCCCGAGGCCACTGGACGCCCTGGGATGCCCATCCGGGAAACTCCACCTGGAGTTTGTCACAGAAAAGGCAAACTGCACCAGAGGTGACACACGGGCTTCCTGCTGGCCCCAGCAGCCCACCACCAAGGTGGGCCCTTTCTGAGCACCCACTGTGTACGGACACAGAGAGGGG
>NW_021145876.1:20159-50000 GCF_002837175.3 Physeter macrocephalus | reverse complement strand
GGAGGTAGATTCACTCCTCTCTAACAAGTTTAGACCTCGGTTCCCAACCTCAACGCTCCCCACGTTTGGGACCAACGATCCTCTGCCGGTGTATGCATTATAAGGTGTTTAGCAGCCTCCCCAATGGATGCAGGTAACAGCCCCCCCAGTTGTTGTGACAATCAAAAATGTCACCAGACGTTTCCAAATGTCTCCCGGGGGCAAAAATCACCCCTACTTGGGAACCACTGGTCTAGAGAATCTACTCTTTTTTTAAAATTTTAATTTAATTAAACATTTTTATTGAGGTATAATGCTCATATAACATTATATTAGTTTCAAGGGTACAACGTGATGATTCAATATTTGTATATGTTGCAAAATGATCACCACAGTAGTCTAGTTAGCATCTTTCGCCATACATAGCTACAAAATTTTTTTTCTTGTGATGACAACTTTTAAGGTCTGTTCTCTTAGCAACTTTGAAATATGCAGTACACTATTATGAACTATAGTCACCATGCTATACATTACACGCCCAGGACTTTTCTATTCTGTAACTAGAAGTTTGTACCTTTTGACCCCCTTCACCTATTTCGCCCACCCCCAACCCCCCATCTCTGGCAACCACCAATCTCTTCTCTGTATCTATGAGTTTGTGGGGGTTTTGTTTGTTTTTAGTAGAGAATCTACTCTTAACCCACCACAAGACCAAGACCTTGACAAGGTAGCATCCTTCCCCGTGCCTCAGAGCTGGATTGCCTGGCTGTGAATCCGATCTGACACTTCTAGCTGTGGGATTCTGGGCCAGTCACTTAACCTCTTATGTGCCTCAGGTTTCCCGTCTGTAAAATGGGGACAATGATAGTGTTTACCTCATAGTATTGTTGTGAAAATGGCATGACTTAAAATCCATAAAGCACTCAGAACAATGCCTGGTATAGAACAAGGGTTGAACAAATGCCAGCTGAGATGATGATCATTGTTATGACGGGGCGCGGCAACAAGACAGCATATGCTTTGGGGTGAGCCTGACCAGGGTCCAACCCCACTTCCGTCACCTGTGCACGAGATGACCTTGGCAGGACAGGCCCCTTCTCCAAGCTCTAGTTACGTCAATTGTGAACTGGCGATGGCAGCACCATAGAGAAGAAAGATGGCCAGTGCCTGCCCACAGGAGGGCTTGGTAAGTGTGAGTTCCCTCTTCTACAGACCTCCTATGACCCTCGGACATTCGGGGTCCAGACCCAGCCCCACCCACCTCCCATCTCCTAGGGCCCAGGCTCCATTACCCCTTTCTAGAATAAAAATTCCTATTTCTCAGGGCAGAATTCAGCTAAGCATTAGGAGGTCACTAGCCAATAAAATGAATCTATATCCAGGTATGAATGACTGATGACCACAAGCCTTCAGGGCATATTTATATTTTGAAAAGGACTCTTTGTTCATAGCAGGTGTCCAGTATGTCTCACTGGCTGAGATCATCTCTCATGGTGGAATTTCAGGTGGAGTGGAGGAAGAGACTTAGAGCCGTACGGGGGCAAGAGAGCTGCTGGCTGACAGCAAAAATGCCGGCAGTTCGCCAAGCTCGTCCTACCTCTTTCCTGCTCTAGCTGTCTCGGTCACGTGGCAGCCCCTGGTGACACTCAGCATTTTCAAGCTTCCAGACTTCCACCCATGCCATTCTTCCTGGTTACCAAAATTGTATCTGACTTTCCAGGCGCTGCGCAAATACCACCTCTTTCATGAATCCCTCTGCTGGTTGTCTAACCAGTACCCACCCTCCTTACCCCCACTCCCTTATTCCTTCTCCCCCCTCCGTCACCCCTGGACTTCTTTCTTGCGAGCAAAACTGAATTTTGTTCTTCCATATCAAGTAGATACTTGTTTTCCCAGCTAGGATTGGCCATGTGATCCACTTTTGGCCAAAAAGAAGTGAGAAGCGTGATGGGGTTCTGGGAAGGAGTTTTGCTTCTCCTGACCAAAGAGGCCAACAGTGTTGGTGCTGTGTCTTGCCTCTCCTTTCTTTCTTGAACATGAATGTGACGGCAGGAGCTACAGTGGCCATCTTGTGACCATGAGGAAAAGCCAAAGCAAATGCAGGGTCACTGAGCTGATGAGCCCTTGACAGCAGCTGCCTGCTTTCTTGTTATTTAAGAAAAATAAACCCCACTTTGTTTAAACCTCTATAGTCAGGATTCTCGGCATTTGTAGCTGAACACAATTCTGACTGATACACCTTCCCTCCCCTACCTTCATACATTAATTGAGCACCTACTGTGTGCTAGCACTGGGGATACCGTGGTGAACAATTTGCAGCCCTGTCCTCAATGACTTTCATGGTAGACCCAGGAGGTAGTCCCATGGGAGCCAAGGGGCCAAATCAGACCAGAGTCAGTCAGGCAAAGTTCCTGAAGGAGGGAACGCTGCGGGTGAGTTTGGAAGGGCCAGAGGAGCCGTGTGCAAAGGCACAGAGGCGAGGGGCCTTGGCCCACATGGGAGACAGTTGGCACGAAGCAACTCTAAAGAAGGATGGGATTTGGGGGAGGCCCAGAGGGCACATTGCTCTCCTGAGGCTTCATCAGCTGTGCCTTGTTTCAGACTCTTCCTTCTTGAGGGAGGAGCCTTGTTGCACAACTGCCGGGGCCACTGTTCCTTGTTCACCTTCAGATCTCCAATCAGGGCCCGGCAGAGGGTCTGGCACACCCAGGGTGAGTCTCCTCCACTAGATCACTAACCAGCCAGGGTAGGGACCATGGCTGATTCATCTCTGGGTCACCTGTGCCCTGCACAGGGCCCGGCAGAAAGCAAAAATGATGATACTGATGATGATGAAGACAATAACAAATAAGTGCTTCCTATCTACCAGGCAAGGATCTGAGCACAGGACACATGTGCCTCACCACAACTCTATCAGAGCTCACTGTCGTTGTGCCCATTTTATAGGTAAGAACATTGAGGCACAGAGAGGCAAGGAAACTTGCCCAGGGCCAGAGAGCTAGTAAGTGGTTGAGCAAGGGTAGTTGCTCAGTCCTTGTTGATGCTGGCACCTCTTCCCAGGCCTCTGTCATTAGCACCAGGAAAGAAGCCACTAACAGTCAATTGTTATGCAAATGATGCTGACTTGGCTTCTGTTTAGTTCTGGAGGCCTGAGCAAGTGTCCCCAGAGCCCAGGGAACCTCCGCGGGCAGTTTTTCAGCACACTGATCCATCAGGAGGGGAAATAGAACTATCACGGAGGCAGGACCTGAGGCAGGTCCATATGTCTGCTGTAAGAAAGGATAACAGAATTGTAAAAATTTAAAACTCTAAGATCAGCGTGTAGGGCAATGCTTAAGACAAAAGGACAGCGCGCTAGTGGTGGGACATCAGGCAGAGGGAGTGCCGTGAGAGGCTTCTGAAAGTTCGAGTTCACAGCATGTGACCTCCTTTGAGCCAAGATGGAGCACGGAATTCAGACAGGAGAAGTGAAAACAGAAGAAAGCAGAGAGAGGAAGGAGCACATGGCACAATCCCCGTGATCTTATTTCACCCTTGCAAGTCTTATTTTACACAGAAAGAAACTGAGGTTCACAGGGACAAGTGACTTGTCCAAGGTCTCCCAGCTTACAGATGGACTCGAATCCATCCCCTGCCCTAACAGAGAACCCCCGTTCCCTGGCCCTGGTTAGAGGCCCATAGGCCTCCCTCTTTCAGGTGCCCCCCACCCCACTCCCCCACCATCTGAGGCTGTTCCTACAAGGAAATGCAATGCTTAGGGCTTTTCTCCAAAAAGCCCAGCCCTGCTGAATCACCGGTGCTGCCAGGGCCGCTGCACCCACAGGCTTTGCTAAACTGGATTTCCACTTCAGTTCAGCCCAGATGTCCTAAGCTCCTGCTATTACAAGGGCCTGGGTCCGAGGTGAGAGGGATAGTAGGGGACACCAGGCCATCACAGCCTCACAGAGATTTCCCCGCTCAGCACACTGGATCCTCATGCTAACCAGGCAGGAAGCAGGGTGGCAATCGGTGTCCTAGTTTACAGAAGGGGAAACTGAGCAATGCAGAGGAACTTGCACAGGATCGCACAGCGATTCAGGGGCAAGGCTGGCTCCAGAACCCTGTCTCCTGATTCAGGGGCTGCCTATCTTTCTCGGGTGTCCCACCTTGGAGGAGGGGGCTTACTAAGATCGAGTTGGATTTTAACATGTGGCCAAAGTGGGATGAAGGTTTAGTGGAGGGGGTGGGTGGCAGTGGGCTGGTGAAGGGGTAGGAACCCCATGAGGCTGGGGAATCATCCAGGGCCTTGAATGCTTGGCTCATGGCTAACTTTCCCCACAGGTGGACTGAAACTTCACCCCTGAGGGCCACCAATGCTGGACCAGCTCAGTTAAACACGCCCAGGGCAGGAAATGGGATGGGAGGCTCTGGGAACAGAAACAGCAGCTAAGAGGGGGATAGAGAGAACAGAGGGGTGGACACTTACTTATTTTGCCCACCTGGCATCGAAGCCCCTTCTGGTGATTGCAGCAAAGGAGAAAGTCAGAGCCCTGGGTAACCTCCAGCTTCCCAAGCCACCCAAACAAGCATGCGCCCTAATTCCAAGCACATCCTTGTCAGGCAGACACTGCTCCAGGACAACCGTATGGAGGGGTGACTGCCCTCCACCCAGGCTAGACCATCAGCTTCTCCCTCCCGGGAATCGGACTTGTGACGTGAGTGACACAAAGCCCTCAATCTGTGGGCGCTGGTCTCCCCTGAGACAGGGCCCTCTTGTTTCTGCTCCTGGGCACCGTCTTCTCTGCAGTCTGGCTCCTCAGAAGTTCCCTCTGTTCTGTGAGACCTCCATATCCTCCCAAGAAAGTCCTGTTATGGTAGCCTGTGGTGGTTTCTCTTACTTGCAACCAAAGCATTTGAGATGAGACAAATGCGGGGGGAGGGGCTCTGAGAGAGTAGGCAGAGCAAAGTGGGGCTCGCTGGGCAGGCCAGGGTCCACAGATTTCACTCCGGCCCCCAGGGCGGGACGGGCAGGGCCCCTGAGGCCCCCCACCCCATTTGAGGTGTTTTGTCTCAACTCCAGGCTGGGTTGGGGAGCTCCCGGGTTTCCCTAGCACTGTGACTGCCCAAGCCAGTTGTCCTGCAGATCTTGCCCTGGAGGCCTGTACACTTGCTGAGGACACAGACCATCTTGGAGCTGGTTCAGCTCCTCACTGGTTTTCTATTTCTTCTGTAACAAATTCCCACAAACTTAGTGGCTTAAAGCAACACCTGTAGAGTACCTCACAGTTCTGTAGGTTAGAAGCCCAACACTGGTTCACCGGGCCAAAATCAAGGTGTCAGCAGGGCTGCCTTCCTTCTTGCTCTACAGGAAATCTGTTTCCTTGCTGCTGCTTTTTCTTCTTCCCCTTTCCCTCCCCCTCCTTCTTCATTTCCTTGCATTGTCCAGCTTCTAGAGGCCACCCACATTCCTTGGCTTGTGGTCCCTTCTTCCATTTTCAAAGCCAGCACTGTCAGGTCAAGTCCTCACACTACACTGTTCTGACCTCTTCTGCCACTCTCTTCCACATTTAAGGACCCTTGTGATGACACTGGCCCCACCCAGATCACCCAGGATCATCCCGTAAGTGACGGCCAGCGGACGAGCAACCTTAACTCCATGTGCAATCTTCATTCCCCTCTGCTGCATAACCTAACAGAGTCACAGTTTCCAGAGATCAGGACATAGGCACCTTTGGGGGCTATCACTCTGCTTATCACAGTCTCTCCACCGCAGTGCCTGCCTCAGCCCGGAGCCCTCAGATGCTGACCATCTTCCTTCCTAACTTCTCTGACTCCACCACCCTCCTGGGCCCCCAAGCTCCAAAGGCAGGAAGGATGACACGGCTCCTCCCTCCATAGCCAGCCAAAGCCCAAGCCTGTCCCATCTTCCCTTCAAGAGGAGCTGGGCTCTCTACTCCCACTGACTCCCTCCCAAGAGATCCTACAAGGGGACTGAGGGTTTGGGACTTGGTCATAACCGTGTTCCTGTCCCTGTTCCTTTGCTGCCAGGCTCTACTCAGCTTCTATAACATGGTGTGTTAATATCTATCCTCCAGAGTGTTGTGGGGATAAAAGGATATCGCGCCCACAACAAGCCTAGAATACTGGCAACTTAATAAATGAGAGTTTCCCCTTCCTTTCCCATGGTCAATGCCTCTCAAATTTGGGTAATGGTCAGATATCCTTGGGAGCACTGCTGACGGGGCAGATGCCCAGGACTGTCTCACTCAGAGCGTCTGGTGTTCAGAGCAAGGTTAGGGTTAGGGTGTGGCGCAGGGAAATCTGTACTGTTAACAAAGGCACCACATGCTAGGCAGAGTGTGGTGCACTCGGGCCGCCAGAAACTCTCCCCTGAGTGTTACAACAGTCTCCCAACAGGCTTGTCTGCCTCTGGCCTCCGTCCTCCAAACATGCTGCTGGACTGCCCAGAGCTTCAGTTCCCACACATGGAGAAGCTGGGCTGCACCCTGCAAGGTTCTTCCAGCTCTGACGTCCTAGGATACTAAAGCTCTGGTCCTGTTAAAGCATTCAGGGTTCATCCACTCAATCAGCAAAGGCGCTCAGGGTTGATGTGACCCATGGGAGGACCCAGAAGAGCATGTTCTAACAGTAAGATACATACAGTATCTTGTGGGGCCCTTGAAATGCTCCAAGAAAAAAGTGGATTTTATGTTCAAAGAAGTTTGGGCAACACTGCTTTCCATAGGCCCCCCCCTTGGAGCTGCATGAAGTGCAAGTTGTACATTAACGGCTCTGAGAAGGCCTGCAGGATAGAAAGCTCTTTCACTCTAGTTAATCCAATCCTTCCCCAAACTGCACAAGAGCGTAGTCCCTTTCCCCAGAATATGGTTCAATGTCTTTTGGTACAGCTTTGGGAAATGCCATCTGCTTCAATCCCTGCTGTGCCTGGGGCCAGTCTTTTTGTCCTAGAATCCAGGCCTGGGCGCTCTCGCTGCCCCTTTTGGACACTGCCAGCTTCCCGGGTCCAGAGTTCCTCCACCCGTCAAGCAGGACAGTTGGGGAGGGGAATGAATCAGAAACAGACCCTGGGAAGCCAGAGGCATGGAACAGAAACCGTCTTTTCAGAGCTCCAGATCCCAAGGTATGAGTGGTTAAGTCCTCTGGGCACCCTCAGGGCAGGGTCTGGGAGGAAACAGAGTTAGCTGCTGTGAGACCGAGGGCCTGGCCGGGCCCTGCCACCAAACCTTGGGCACATCGCTTCCCTCCTCTAGGTCCTTTTTCTCATCTATGAGACAAAGAATAGTGTCACTCACCAAGGGTTCTGGAGCTCACCTGGGGCTGTGGACAGGACAGTACATAGTAAAATGACATGTTACTAGCCAACACTCTGCACTGAGAGGTATCTTGATTAAGTCACTCCAGCAGTGGGGTCTGAGAGAGCGTACTCCAAATCGTGCCTCATCACTTTACTTCCCAGCTCGGTGACTTTGGGCAAATAACTTTACCACTCTGAGCCTCAGTTTCCCTGTCTGTCAAATAGGGATTGTGTCACTATCTTGCAGCATCACTGTGAGGATTCAGATAAAATGGACTTCGATTCTGGGCTCCCTGGGATTAGGAATCATGTTTTTCTTGCTACTATATTCTAGCCCCTGGCTTAGAGAAAGTGCTTCAGAAAAAGAAGCCATAAAGTGCTGGATTTAAGAGCTTAGAGAAATAATGTTACGCCAGCAGTGTCTTAGCATCTCCCCCTTCCCTTTATAAGATCCTCCGCTTGCTCCCGTCCCTCTTCTCTTCAGCCCACTACACCTCCCGCCTCAGCCTCACCTCCCACCTCACCCCACTCCCCAGGCTTGGCCCTCTCTCTGTTTCCCCAAGCTTGAATTCCACAGAGTTACAGCCAGGAGATCAAAGCTGAGGCCCAGAGAGAGAAAGGGGCTTCCCCACAGGCCACGTAGCAAAGGATATGAACTCGGATCTGAGGCCGAAGTCCAAGCACAAGGGGAACCTCACAGAGGAAAAGAATGAAGATGCCACCGTTCCCACCTCCTCAGCCGTTTGTCTCAAGTCCATCCAGGCAATTTAATGGTGGGATAACAACCCAAACTGCTCAGCGAGCTGCCCACAAGCTGGACGGACCTGTCACGAATCTGGGTGAACCCCGTGGCCACAGCACATCCAAGGATGCAGCTAGGGCCTGAGAAGTGGGGATGGCACCGAAAGAAGAAGGTAAAAGGGACAAAATCAAGTCTGTGCAGAAGGAGGATGGGTGGGCCCAACTTGGAGGCTGTTCATACAGAAAGACCTAGGATTTTAAAAACACTCTCTGAAAGATAAGTAAATGTTAGCACAAGCATCTGACTGGACTCTAGCACATAGGAGGTACATAAGCAATGTCTGTTCAAGTGCAAAAGGAGTCAACAAGGTGATAGAGCAACAAAGCAAAGCTAACACAGCCTTAGGTCACATTAACAGAAGCACAGAGTGTACAGTGAGGAAGGTGACCTATACCTCACCAGCTCCTATCCTAGGCTCAATCCTAGGTCCTGAACAGAACAGAGTCTGGACAAACCAAGATAATCCAGAGGATGTGAGTGGTACGGAGACCACATCCAAGAGAAGTGGCTGGAGGAGCAGGGTGCTCAGCCTAGGGATGAGCACTGCATGAACAGACCTGGTCTTTGTCCCCAGGTCTCTGCAGGGCTCCTCCAGGACAGGACGACCAGGTGGGGCTGTGAGCCCAGAGGGAGGGGTTGGGACCTTGGGGAGTCACCAGGGCAGATGCCAGCGCAATATGTAAAGGAATTTTCTAAAAAAGAGAGCTGCTTTGAGTGGTCATGGGCACCCTGCCGTGAGAGGTGGCAAGCGAAGGTGTGGCAGAGGTGGCCTTAGATGTCCTTAGTTCAGAACCTATTAGTCTCTCAAATAATAATCTCCAAAGCACAGGAGGAAAATATTAGTTCATTATTTCTACTTAAGTTTTAGCTAAAAGTAGTTAAGAGTACATAGTTCAACCCTGATGTGCACCCTTGGCCATATGTCAGACACCCAATGCCACGTCCATTAAGTGGGGTCCCCAGAGGCCAAAGGCAGCCCACAGTGCAGACAGGTTTGCTATGCCCATGTCTTCTGTTCCTTTACATTCAGCCAGTTGCTGCATACTGTAGTGCCCCGGTGGCGGGTTAGGTGGAGCTGAGGATCAAACAACACAGCTTTAACTGAATCAATCCCTGTAGTGTGGACAAGTGGCTTCTAAAAGTCCCTGCCAAGAAACCGTGGACGGAGATGACGCTAATCGAGAAAGTACAAGCCAGCGACAGGAAAAGTGTAGGACAAACCCACCACTGCTCCTAGTTCAAGTCCTACAACAGCTACCCTAACGTTGAAAACAATAAAGAATGGCATCTCACATACACATTATTGCTGATTGAAATCATAGTAAGAAAACTCCTTGAAAGGTGGACTTGTATCCACTACTGTTGGTGATGAAATTCACTCCGAATATATATTGGGCCTTGAGACATTAATTAATGGTCACAGTACTTGTATATAATTTCTAAATCCATATATATATATATATATATATACACATATATATACATATATAAAATGTTGTGGGTGCCTAAACATTTTTCTTTTTTAAAAAAAATTTTATTTATTAATTAATTTATTTATTTTTGGCTGTGTTGGGTCTTCGTTTCTGTGCGAGGGCTTTCTCTAGTTGCAGCGAGAGGGGGCCACTCTTCATCGTGGTGCGCGGGCCTCTCACTGTCGCGGCCTCTCTTGTTGCGGAGCACAGGCTCCAGACGCGCAGGCTCAGTAGTTGTGGCTCACGGGCCTAGTTGCTCCGCGGAATGTGGAATCTTCCCAGACCAGGGTTCGAAACCGTGTCCCCTGCATTGGCAGGCAGATTCTCAACCACTGTGCCACCAGGGAAGCCCTAAACATTTTTCTTGAGCAGAGAGTGACATCAAAAAGTGTGACAAACACTGCTCCAGATTCTTAGACCCAGCTAGACACTAGAGGATGCTATTCCCTGTTTAGGTTTGGGGGTCTAATCAGATTTGCTTCGGATTTAGAGACGAAGAAAAACCAGGAGGGAGTGTGCTACTCAATAAACTTTTTTGAGGCCCCCAAAATGTCTGAAGAGGAATGGGAAGAAACCAAAAACTCTGAAAAGAATTTTCCCTAGCTCTGACTCCCCAAGGTGGGTGTCTCGTTAAACAGCCAGTGTCAGGCCAGGCTCCTCTTTCTCATTCTGTCATGCCAGTTTCTCTGTCTCCGTCTCTTCTCTCTCTCTTTTCCATATTTTTCTCTTGGTCTCTCGCTTTCCCTCTCTCTCTCTCTCTTTCACACACACACACACACACACACACACACACACACACACACACACACCTGACAACAGCAAAAACCAGAAAGGAGGCACCCAGTGAAAGAGAAAGAGCTTTCTGGCTCTTGAATATCAGACAGACCTGGACTCATTTCCCAGCTCTACCCACCACTGACTGTGAGATCACTGCAAGTCTCATCCATTCTGGGAGCCTCAGAATCCTCCCCTGGAATGGGCACGCCTGCAGCTCAACAATAATATGACATCCCAATTTTAAAATGGCCAAAGGATTTCAACAGACATTTCTCTAAAGAAGACGTACAAATGGTCAAGAGCACATGGAAAGTTGCTCAGCATCATTAGTCATTACGGAAATGGAATCAAAACCACAATGAGATACTACTTCATATGTGCTAGGATGGCTAAAATAAGAAATACAGACAATAACAAGTTCTGACGAGGACGTGGAAAATTTGGAGACTTAACATATTGTCAAGTGGGAATGTAAAATGGTGCAGCCGCTTTGGAAAACAGTTTGAGCTCCTTACAATGTTAAACATAGTTTCACCATAAGACCTAGCAAGTCCTCGGTATTATACCCAAGAGAACAGACAACCTGTGTCCACACAAAGACTTGTACATGAATGTCCACAGCAGCGTTATTCATAATAGCCAAAAAGCGGAAACAACCCAAATGTCCATCAACTGATGGATGGATAAACAAGATGTGATATAATCATACAGTACAATATTATTCACCCAAACGGAGGAATGGAGTGCTGACACACGCTAAAACATGCATAGACCTTGAAAACATTATGCTAAGTGAAAGAAGCCAGTCAGAAGAGATCCCCTATTGTATGACTGCACTTACATGAATTGTCCAGAATAATCAGATCCATAGAGACAGAAAGTGGATTAGCGGTTGCCTGGGAGAAGGGGATATGGTGAGTGACTGCTAAAGGGTATGGGGTTTATTGGGGGAGGATAAAAATGTTCTAAATTGGACAGTGGTGATGGTTCACAACTTGGTGAATAAACTGAAAACCACAGGCTTGTACACTTTAAAAGGGTGAACTTTATGGCATGTGAATGATATCTCCATAAGGTTATTTTTTTTTAAAAAAAAGACAACTTCCCACATACACCTGTTATGAAAGTGAAATAAGCGGTCCCTGGTCCTGGCATGTGGCCAGCGTGTGGGAGATGTCTCCCTCAGAAGGTGGCCTGGTGAGGATTCCAAGGCACAGGGACCCTAGCCTTTGAGAGGGCTGCACCAAGTTCTGGGAGATCCAGAGACAGGAGAGGGGTTCGTTATTACAGATCCGCTTGGCTTGGACTCCGAACAGGACAAACACACACTCCTGACTTCAGTTTTCTCTCGGTTTCTAAACAAACCACGTCAAAACGATAAGCACAACCCCATAATCTTTCTTGTCTCCCATAAAAGGAAAATGGGTTGGCTTCCGGCCCAAAGGCTGCCTCTGAGGAGAGAAGCCGGCATGCTCTGAGCACAGGTGGGTCCTCCAGACTCGGGATGACGGCCTGGGGGCTGGGGACTCCCTCTAGGCCGCACCCTCCACCCCGTGAGTCTCTGACTTCAGCGGGTCTCCCCCCGCCCCCAGCTCTCTGTTCAGCACTTTTTCCCCAGAGATGCCTTTGAGCCCGGGGCCAGGGCAGCTTCTGGGGGGAACAGGAGGGCGGCTGCCTTCACTCGCCGGTCAAAGCGCAGAGGCCGGGCGTCTGTGAGGAAGCACCCTCCAAAGCTGTGAGTCCCACGAGGGCAGAGTGGGAGAAGCCTTCCGAAGCTAGGGGGACCCTTCACCTCACGAATGGGAAAGCTGAGGTCGCAGGGTTTTCTGAAGGCCCCGCAGAAAGTCAGCGACAGAACCGCAGCGGGTCACCTGCGGGGGAGGGGCACGGGCTGGCTGGAGGCTCACAGCACCCCTGGAGAACTTCACCCTCCCCTGATTTTCCAGAGACGGAGACACAGGCGCTCACCCTGCCGGGAAGCCACTGGACTGGGACTCAAACCCAGGCCCACAGGTAACCACAAAATGTCAGGCCTGTTGAAGAGCCTGTTTCTCCCCAGTTCTCTTAAAAATCACCCCCACCCCGCCTCTCACGCTCCGCGTGTCCCTTACCTGAGTTCCCGAGGCCGGTGTGGGCTGGAGGCTGGCGGCGCTCGGACTCTCGAGGCGGGCGGGTAGGGGCCGGGAGGAGGGCAGAGAGGCGGGGCCTCCCCCGTGACAGGCAGGGGCGGGACGTGACGTCGCCCAGGGCCCCAAGCTCACCCGCCCACGCTCAGCCGGGGGGCCCTCCTTCCTGCGGTGCTGTAGGCGCCTAGGCGTTCCCGTCTGACTTGACTCCCCCCCGGATGTGCCAGGAGGGCAGATGGGGCGGCTGCAGCCCCCGACCCGCCCCGGGCCGGGGCCATGCCCTCTGACTTAAGGGGTGGTTACGTGGGGGCAGTCGTACCACCCTGACTGTGCCAGGCTCTGGGCGGGGAGGAGGTGGCGTGTCCCAGATACTCCCCACCCCGCTGGGTGAGGCCGACTCAGGGCCCAGCCATGTGGGCCAACCGGATCCTCCCCCAGAGGAGTGAGGTGGGGCCGGCAGCAGAAGAGGAGGCCCTGGGGCTCAGGGCTAGGTGGGGGGACTCCTGTGGGTGGGACTGGCAGTGCCCTCTCCTGGTGAGGAAACTGGGCAAAGGCTAGAACATCCACTGCCTTGTGGATCCCAACAGGGTAGGGGGTGGGGACTGACCTCTCAAAGCTGAGGCGGGGACCCTCACTCACCTCTCAAACACTCTGGAAGCAGGACAGTAAACAAGTCCTACACTGCCCTGGGGAGCACCCTGAGGGAAACAGGCCACGACAGCCCCCATGAGGGCAAGGCCCAGGGAGCTGTCGGTTCCCAGGAGGGCTTCCTGGAAGAGGAGTCATCTAAGCTCAGGAGTCGTCCTTGGAGTCATCCTGGACCCTGTGCTCTCTCATACTCTGGTTCTGACCTATCTGGAAAAGCCTGTTGTCCCCACCTTCAACATATTCTGAATCCAGCCTCTTCGTTCCATCTGCTTGGCAACCACCCTGGTCTGGCCACCGCATCACTAGTCTCTGTGCTCCTGTCTGTTCTCATCATGGCAACCAGAGGGATCTGGTTAAAACTCAAGTCAGCTCATGTCCCTCCTCTGCTCAGCACCCTTCCAGGGTTCACGCCTCACTCACTCCCGTATTTACACAGCCCTGTATGATGTGCCACTAACTCCTTGCTCTCTCTGATCTTGATTTCTATGACTTCCTCTCTCACTCTGCCCCAGCCACCCAGAAATGTGCCCCAAACACTCCAGTCAGGCTTCCTCCTCAGGGCCTTTGCACTGGCTGTTCCCTCTGCCTAGAATGCTTTTCCCTAGACAGCCGCCTGGCTCCTTCCCTCACTTTTTCAGGTCTCTCTACTCAAATGTCACCTTCTCCAAGAAGCCTTCCCTGACACCCTGTATACAGTAGTAACCGCCTGCACCACCTTTCCCTCGCATCCTGCTTTACTGTTCACTGACACACCGTATATTTTCTTGTTATGCATATTTCCTTCTTATGTATTTGTTCCAGGATCTGGGACAGTGTCCAACACATAGTAGGTGCTCAATAAATTTTGTTGAATGAATGAGTGACCTGCAAGCGTAGCCCAAGATGCATTCCAAGGGTATCTGAGGCAGAGGGAACCAAGTGTGGAAAGGTTTAGAGGTAACAGGCACTACTGTGTTGAGGATCTGTGAATAATTCAGTACAGCAGGAGAGTGGGGGGCTTGGGGGCTGGAGGAGGGGAGGAGGGAAAGCAAGAGAGGCCTCAGAAGCCAGACCAGGGAGGCCGGACCTTATCATGAGGGTGATAGGGACACGATCAAATCTTACATTTCAGGCAATGATTTGGCTGCCGTACTGTGGATTGGCAGGCAAGACAAGACGGGCAGGAACCTGGTAAGCATGAGCCATGGCAGGGCAGATGAGGACTAGAAACAGGGTCACTGCGCTGTCCAAAACAGTAGCCACCAGCCACATGTGGTTATGGAGCCCTCGAAATGTGCTGGTCAGAATTGAGGTGTACTGTAAGTGTAAAATACACACTGGATTTCCAAATCTTGGCACGAAAAAAAGAATACACAATAGCTCAATAATTTTTGAATTGATCACCTGTTAAAAATATAATATTTGAATATAGTTGGGTTAAAGTATATTATTAAAATTAGTTTCACCTGCTTCTTTTTGCACAGGCTCCGGACGCGCAGGCTCAGCGGCCATGGCTCACGGGCCCAGCCGCTCCGCGGCATGTGGGATCTTCCCGGACCGGGGCACGAACCCGCGACGCCTGCATCGGCAGGCGGACTCTCAACCACTGCGCCACCAGGGAAGCCCTTTTTGCTTTTTTTAATGATGCTACGGGAAAATTTTTTAAATTTTGTACATAGAGCTCACAATATATTTCTATTGGACACTGTTGATTTAGAGGGTAGAATGGACAGGGCTTGGTGGCTATGGACTGTGCAGGTGAGGGAGACTTTTGGTCTAATCGCAAGTCTCCTCTCCCCTCCAATTGCTCCTTTTTGATGAGATCATGCAGTCCAGAGGCAGAGAGAATGAGCCACAGAAGAGAGCCAAGAGGGTTAGTTTTCATCGCAACATAAGCACACACACACACAAGTCATATCTTCACAGTAAAAACTATCTAGAAATGAAATAGGTTGACAGAATAGGCAACGAGACCTCCATCCTTGGAAGAAGAAACTTGAGAACCACCATTAAGCAAGGGAAAGGAAGTTGAACTAATTAGTTATTCTCAAAGCGTGGGTCCTGGACCAGCAGTATCAGCATCACCTGGAAACTTTAGAAATGCAAATTCTCGAGTCCCACCCTAGTCCTAATGAATCAGAAACTCTGGAGGTGGGACCGCAATTTGTATTTTAACAGCGCCCCCACCCCCACCCCCCGCAACCCGTGGTGATTCTGATGCTTGTTCACCTTTAAGAACCACTGGTCTAAATAATACTTCCTACCACTTAAAGGTTTCAATGACGGGCACATAGTAGGTGCTCATAAGACCCAATCATGACCTTGTGTTTGCCTTCTTCTAGTCCCAGGTTAGGGTACTTCCCCTCTCTGAGCAAATAGGAGTTCACCTCCTGCAGCATCTGGCACAGGGCGGAGGCACAATCTCAGGGCATTTCCTCCCTCTCTGCCATGGGCGGATCTCCAGGGCCACGACAGAGCTGCCAGAGGCGCAAGGCAGGTCCAGCTCAGCTCCATCCTGAGGTAACCTCACTGCCCTGCGTGTGTGTGTGTGTGTGTGTGTGTGTGTGTGTGTGTGTGTGTGCGCGCGCGCGCGCATGTGTGTTGGGGGGTGATTCATGGGGCAAACTCCCAGCATCCTGTGGCCACAGCTGACAGCCCCAGGGAGCCAGCTCAGCAGCTGGGTGTGGCATCTGGCTTCCCTGCATTCTAGAACTGACAGCCAGGGGGCCCCCCGACTCAGCAGGCATGTGAATTCTGGAGACAACAGTTACACAGCTTGGCCTCAGTCTCCACATCCATAAAAATGGGGAGACAGCAGTCCCAATCCATGGTGAGATTATTTATATGAAGTACTCGGGGCAGCGCCTGGACACAGTCGGCCCTCCCCAGGACTTGACACTCTTGTGATGAGGCCCTGGGATCCCTCAGGCTGATGGGAACTCCCCAGAGACTTCTTGGGTCTGAGAACGATGCCCTGTGGGTGTAGAGGGCAAAGAATGTGCCCCTACTATGAGCACCCTGGAGCCTGGTTCTTTTCTTAAATTTTATTTATTTATTTATTTATTTTTGGCTGTGTTGGGTCTTCGTTTCTGTGCGAGGGCTTTCTCTAGTTGCGGCGAGTGGGGGCCACTGTTCATCGCGGTGCGCGGGCCTCTCACTGTCGCGGCCTCTCCTGTTGTGGAGCACAGGCTCCAGACGCGCAGGCTCAGTAGTTGTGGCTCACGGGCCTTGTTGCTCCGTGGCATGTGGGATCTTCCCAGACCAGGGCTCGAACCTGTGTCCCCTGCATTGGCAGGCAGATTCTCAACCACTGTGCCACCAGGGAAGCCCCTGGAGCCTGGTTCTTGACATGAGTTTTTACTTACTCAGCAAATGGATGCCTCTGAGGGCAGGGCCTGTCTTAACCATATTAAAACATTTATTAAATGAATGCTCTAAATCAGGGACTATCGCCCATTTCATGGATGAGAAAAGTGAGAATCAGAGGGGTGAATGATTGCTCAAGGTGACATAACTGGGATGTGGCTAAGTCAGGACTTGAAACCCGGTTTCTTTGACTTCAAAGGCAGGACTTTTTTCACCCCTCCATGGAGAAACTCCAACCTAACCTCATTTAGAAGCCCCTGTATGTGTCATTTAAATCCATGTTTGAAGAGGTAGCCTCTGGCCTAGATTGGACTCTTTGCCACTCCATATTCTTTGGGAAACAATGGCTGTATCTGATGCAATTTGAGATCGAGTTTAAAATATTCCTAAATCTAGATTAAGCCTGACTCACCCTGGGCCTCTGGGTCTCAGTGGTTTCAACTGTTGGGTCTAAGGAAAACCTCTGCAGCTGAAGGCAGAAGTTGGACTTGGCCATCCGGAAAGTCCTCTGACTCTCAGATGCCAGTGTCTCAATGCCTCTTCTGAAGAACAAGGACTAAAGTTAAATTTTTTTTAAAAAGGGGGGGTGGCGGGGAAAAGGTCAACCCTAGCTCATTCTGACAAATGCAAAATGAGGGTTCAGACTCAATTTAAGTGGCTTTCAAACTTACTTTTTTTTTTTTTTAAGCAGAAAGATCCTTTTAACAAATAAAATTTAAGACGTTCTAGCAGATCAGAGTGGACTTCATTCTAGTTCAAGTGGGGATCTTGGGGCTATTGATGGAAGCAACTGCTCAGCATCACCTTGCAGGCAGCCACTGGAGCACCCACTGAGAACCCAAAGGCTTCAGGGAACCCAGTTTGACAACCACTGGAGGGCAGCAATGCAAACTATCCCTGGAAATCTCTTTGAGGGGGACAAATAGGTCCAGAAAATATTCCCTTTGGTTTCTAGGGGAAACTACTTCTGCTTGACCACATTTTCTTAAAATTAAACTTTTTGAGATAATATAGTTGAAACAATTATTTGAGATCACCTCATGCAGTTTTAAGGAAGAACACAGAGACCCCCATGTACCCTTTCCCAAGCTTCACCCAATGGGAACATCTTGAAAAACTATAGTACAATGTCCCAACCACGATATTGACATTGATACCATCAAAATACAGAACATTTCCATCACCACAAGGACCCCTCATGCTGCCCTTTTATAGCCACACCCACTTTCCTTCTCACTCCTCCCCTCCCTGATCCCTAGCAACCACTAATCTCATCTCTATTTCTATAATTGTATTTCAAGAAAGTTATAGAAAAGGAACCATACCGTTTGTAACCTTTTGCGATTGGCTTTTTTCACTCAGCGTTAATTCTCTGTAGATTCATCCAGGTTGTTGTAGCAGCAGCCTGTTCCTTCTCATTGCTGAGCCATATTCTATGGTACACAGGAAGGGCCCACCCCACCCAGGGCTGCTGGACCCGGTACAGAGGTTAACAGGGAACCTGGCCTCATCTTGAGGGCCTACTGTGAGCTAGCTTGTGTCCAGCACACAGCTGGAGGTTTTAAGAAGGGGTAGGATGCATTCCTGTCTCCATGCCCCTTACAGCCCATCCAGGAAGCAAAACATGTGAAGTGCCACAGTTGCGGAATTCAGAGCCAAATGAATTTCGTGAACAGTCTTCTAACAAACTAACTGCCAACAGACGTCTTTGACACGATCTGGGAAACCTGAATATGGACCAAATATTAGATTATTTATGGGGTTTTGTTATTTTTGTTAGGTGTGACGTTGGCACAGCAGTTGTGTAAAAACAATACCATCCGTTGGCGTGGCAGGCTGAAGCGATTACTAGTGACAGGACATTGCGTCTGGGATTTGCTTTAAGCACTCCAGCCTCGGGAAAAATGGGGGAGGGGGGAGAGGAAGCACGATTGACCAACATTGACAGTAGCCGAAACTGGGTGATTCGTACTTTGGAATTCATTATATTGTTCTTCCTACCTCTGTGTACGTTAGGCTATTTCCATAAAAAAAAGTCTTGGAGCATGCAGTGTTACTGGACTTACATTCCACATCTGGAGAGAGGCGGTCTTCTACTGTAGTGTCTGGACTGTGGCTTCCATTGCTTTACTTGAAGCCAGTATTTAGCGACCAGACCCCAGGAGACTCCTGGCTGGAACTGCTGTTGTGGAATCTCCCGCTTTGGATTGTAGCAGCCTTGGTCATCCCGTTCTAGTGCTGTCTGGTTTGCAAGTATAGTTCTGTTCTTGAGGAGGTGTCACGAATCTCTGTAAATAAATGTGTGAGTTGTTTACCTTTATGATGAATAGAAAGAATGGAAGGAAGTAGGGAGGGAGGGAGATTTTTTAAAAGGCTCTTGAGAGCATCTTGAGATGCAAGACCCAAATGTTTGAAACGGGCTCGCCTGTGCTGGAAGGACCCAGAGCCTTCAGCCTGGGAATTCTCCGAAGAGCTCGGGCAGTGACTCACCTGTGAGTGATGTCTGACCGGACTCAAGCCTGGGCAGATGTCACAGGACGCATCTGTCCTGTAGGTGTGAGGGGCAGACCCAGGGTACCTTAGGATGGAGCCTGAGGTTGTGAGTATACAAGCATTCGTGTCTGGAACGCTGGCCCGGTTCTCTGCCTCGAGAATGTACTACTCCTCAAGGCCTGGCTCACATGTCCCATCCCTCTCCTCTGTGTCCCCACAATCCTTCCCTTGACCATCATACATCAGCATATGTCTCCCCTACAGGGTGTAACAATAACAAAAACAACCAATAGCTACCGTTCACTGCAGGTTTTCCATGTGCCAGGCATTCTGCCAAGAGCTTTGCCTTATTGGGTGGGTGCTATTATTTCCATTTTATAGATGTGGAAACTGAGGCTCAGAGGGACTGAGTCACATGCCCGAGGTCCCACAGCTAGAGGTGACTCAAATTCAGCTGTCTTCTCAGTAAGTAGTTGTTCTTAACCACATTCCTGATCAGCTTTCCTCTATATCCCCCTGTGCTTAGCACACGGCCTGGCTCTTTGGTAAACGCTGACAGGAATACTCACTGCTTGGATCCTTGGCTCCCCCCACAGGTTGGGGGGCTGTCACCCTCTCCCAGCAACCTGCCTGCCTCGTTCACTCCTAAAAGATGTGATAGAACAAGAGTTCAACTTGTTTGCTTCGAGCCACAAACATCTTTCTCCATCCCAGAAAGAAGTGGTTTACTATTACAAATAGCCCTCAAGTGGTTCAGTATTTTAAATAGCTGGGAGACCCCAATTTGAGTGCTGGCTGTAGCTGTGTGACCTCAGCCAAATCATTTAACCTCTCTGAGTCTCAGCTTCTTCATAGGGCAAATGGAGAAATCACCTGCCCCACACAGACAGCACCTGAGAGTACTGAGCAAGTGTTCCTTTTTTAGTTCTCCAGGAGGAGGCTAAAGGATTCCTTTAGTGCCCCTCTGAGGTAGACTGCCATCTCACAACTTGGAATACCAGGAGCTGGGCAGAAGCCCTGCTGAGGTCCAGACAGAAGAAGTGGGACCCAGAGGGAGTAGCCCAGCCTCTCACACGGCCGAGTGGGGTGACTCCTGGGGCAGGGGCTGTTTCGGGGGCAAAGGGAGTGGTTCTGCTGCCTGGGCCTTCTCCTCAGGCAACACCTCAAGCCCTGGCCATGTATGAGTGAGAAGCATTTGCCAACAAATTCCATCTTCAGACCCCTGTGGGGCACCTCCTGGGGGGAGGGTCCAGGAATGAACCAGTCCTGCCCCCCATCCTAGGGGTATAGTGGGCACATGGCCACCAGAATAAAGACTACATTTCCCAGTGCCCTACTAGCTATGGGTGGCCAATGGGTTGTAAGTGAAGTATCAGCTTCTGAGAACTTCCCTTATAACACATCTGGCAAGTTGCCCCTTTTCTCTTCTCCTCAGTCCAACTAGATGGAACGTCGGTGTGTGACAGGAGTCACAGTAGCAATATGTGACTATAAGATGATCTTGGGCAGTTTAGTTATAGTGAGAGCAGGAATCTAAACAGCAACAGGATAAGCCAGAAAACAAGGAACAATGTCTTCAAAGTGCTGAAAGAAAACATCAACTTAAAATCCTAAATCCACCTAAATATTTAAGAGCAAAGGCTTAATAAAGACATTGTCAGGCAAAAAACTGACAGTTTATCATTCCCAGATTCTTGCTCAAAGAACTTTCCTCATCCCCTAGATGAGGAAAAAAGAAATTGAACATGGAAGTAAAGAATCAAAGAAGGAATTGTTAGCAAAGAAATTGGTAAACATAGATAAATCTAAGTAAGTGCTCTCTAAAATAATAATAAACAACTTGAGATGTATAAACACAAGGTAGGCTCCAAATTCATATTAAACAATAATACATATCAGACTGGAAATATTAGAGTTAAAGCATTCTAAGATCCTCATATTATTCAGGAGGAGGGTAAAGGTATTGATTAACTTAAAAATTAAATTAAGTTATAAATGATTTAAATTACAAGCTTAAATTATTTTGAAGAAATTATAAATTTAAATGTAATTTTAAAAAATTTATTTATTTTTGGCTGCATTAGGGGTCTTCGTTGCTGCATGTGGGTTTTCTCTAGTTGTGGCAAGCGGGGGCTACTCTGTTGCGGTGCATGGGCTTCTCATCGCGGTGGCTTCTCTTGTTGTGGAGCAGGGGCTCTAGGCACGTGGGCTTCAGCTCTTGTGGCACGTGGGCTCAGTAGTTGTGGCTCGCGGGCTCTAGAGCGCAGGCTCAGTAGTTGTGGTGCACAGGCTTAGTTGCTCCGCGGCATGTGGGATCTTCCTGGACCAGGGCTCGAACCTGTGTCCCCTGCATTGGCAGGCGGATTCTTAACCACTGCACCACCAGGGAAGCCCTAAATCTAACTATAATTAACTTATAAACTAAATTTGGATTAAATCAAGTCTACCTATTAGAATGTTAAAGGTAACTCCTAAGCCAATGAAATAGAATTTACAATTTCCATAAAAGGGGGATAAAAGGAGGGATAAAGAATATATGACCAATCTGGGACTTCCTGGTGGTGCAGTGGTTTAGAATCCGCCTGCCAATGCAGGGGACACGGGTTTGATCCCTGGTCCAGGAAAATCCCACGTGCCACAACTACCGAGCCCCTGTGGCACAACTACTGAAGCCTGTGTGCCTAAAGCCCATGTTCCACAACAAGAGAAGCCACCGCAATGAGAAGCCCGTGCACCGCGACGAAGAGTAGCCCCCATTCGCCTCAACTAGAGAAAAGCCCGTGCACAGCAACGAAGACCCAACGCAGCCAAAAATAAATAAATAAATAAATAAATGTATTTTAAAAAAAAGAATACATGACCAATCCAATAAGAAGCAGGAAGTGGCAAAGAAGAAGCAGGGTAAATTACACAGAATAGAATATAAGTGAGGATAAAACATAAAATTGAGCAAGAGAAGCCAGACTCACAAAAACATGTACTATGATGTAATTCATATGAAAGTCAAAACAAGCAAACCTAATCTATGATTTTAAAACTCACAATAGGGATTTTATTTGGAGAGGAGAGTGCGAGTAGTAATTGGAATGTACAGGATGGGGATTTCTGGAAACTTGATAAGGTTCTATTTCTTGACCTGGGGGGTCTCATGGGTATGTTCAATTGGTGATCAATAATCAAGCTGTACTCTTAGGATTTTTGCACTTTGGTGTATGTATGGTAGATTTCAATTAAAAGAATCATTTTTAAACCTTTAAAAAAAAAGAATATAAGTGAGGATAAAAGTCGACCAACCATATCAGTAATCATGACGAATATAAATGGAGCAGACTTGCCACTAACAAATTGGACTTAAAAAAATTTAATCTAGCCATCTCAGCTCGCTGTAGCAAAGGTGAATTTTTTTGAACTTCTAATTTTGATACAAATTATCAACTCAAATAAAGTGGCAAAAATAATACATAGAGTCCCATGTACCCTTCACCCAGGTTCTCCCAATGGTGACACCTTATATAACTGTACTACAATATCAAAGCCAGGAAATTGACACTGATACAGTACCATTAACTACACTATCAGCCTTACTCCATTTTTCACCATTTTTTACATGTATTCATTTGTATGCACAGTTTCTATGCATTTTAGCTCTTGTATAGATTTATATAACCACCACCATCATCAAGATACAGAGCTGATACACCACCACAAGGAAATTACTTTGTGCCATAAACCTTTATATTAGTGGACATTTTAATAAATGATGCTGAGGCAATTGGGTAACCATTTGGAAAAAAATAAAATTAGATCCATATCTCCTACCATACATAAGAATAACATATTTTTTAATTGCATGGCAAAAATCATCATAAAGTCAAAGACAACTGACAAACTGGGATAAAATGTTTGCAAAATAGACCATATATAAATATACCACATATAAAGAAGACTTCACGATTGAGGACAGGACTTCCAGTTTTAAGAACAACACACAAAGAGCGTGGAAGCCATCATTCCCATCCTTGCAACAAGAAAAGGCTGAACAAGCTGAAAACCAACAACTTTTCTTAAACCCAACCGAGAAGTGAGGTCGAAGGGCAAACACCACCCCAAAATTTAAAGAGGCAGGAGAATCTAGAAAGTTACAGCTGAGATCTGCTTCCCTATAGCAAAAGCCACTGGAGCCATAAGCTGGTAGGAACACTTTTACGGCAATTTTGACAAATTGAGGGAGGCTGACTGGAAACTAGCAGGAGAGTGAGAAACTCCTGGGGCCACAGCCTTAAGGGAGCCCCCCACACTTTTGTGGGTTTTACCTCCAGGCACCTCACTAAGTTCTCATAATGAAGAGAGCTCCCCTCTGAGTTCTGAGAAGGGGAGGCAAAGAGTAACCTCTGCGAAATACACCCAGTGTTCTCCATAACAAAGGCCTACTCTCCAGGAAAAAAGTCTTTACAAATCCTTATCCCACCTGTTTTTTGTTTGTTTGTTTGTTTTTACGGTATGCAGGCCTCTCACTGTTGTGGCCTCTCCGGTTGTGGAACACAGGCTCGCGGCATGTGGGATCTTCCCGGACCGGGGCACGAACCCGTGTCCCCTGCATCGGCAGGCGGACTCTCAACCACTGTGCCATCAGGGAAGCCCCCACTTGTTTTTGGCGATTATAAATAAAGCTGTTATGAACATTTATGTACAAGTATTAGTGTGAATATATGCTTTCATTTTTCTTGGATAAATACCTATGAGTGTAATTGCTGGGTCATATGATAAGCATACTTTATAAGAAACTGCCAAACTGTTTTCTAAAGTGGCTGTGTCATTATTTATTCTATTTCTAAAACATATCCAAATCTGTGCATTTCTTCCCACCTTCACCACTACTCCCCTAATGCAGCCCCCATCACACTTGACTGCACGACTGCTCAGCAGTCACAGGGGTCTTTCCAAAACACCAATCATGTCACCTCCTTGCTTAATGCCCTCCAGTGGCTCCCTAGAGATTTGACATAAAATCCTAATTAACTCCTCAGCTTGGCCTGAAAGGCTGCGAATGATCTGGCTCCTGCCCACCTCTCTGACGTCACTTCCTCCTATACTTGTTCCCACCTCAGGACCTTTGCACTTGCTGTTCCCTCTGTCTGAGGAGGTCTTCCTGCAAAACTTTGCCCAGCTGCCTCCTTTTCCTCTGTTCAGGTTTTAGCCCAAATGTCTCTTCCTCAAAAAAGGCCCTCCCTGAGTAACATGGCTAAAGTTGCCCCTCCACACCCAGGCACTCTCTATGCCCTCACCCCCTTTTGTTTTCTGTATAGCTCTTATTTTCCTTATCTAATCACTTACTTCCTTAATGCTCACATCCTCCATTAGAATGTATGGTCCCCAAGGGGCAGAGGCTGTGTGTGTCTAGTCCCCTGCTGTGTCCCTACTGTCCAGAAATGCACTGTCCACTATGGTAGGCACTAGCTGTAGGTGGCTCTTCAAAGTTAATTAAAAGTAAATAGAATTAAGTATTCCATTCCTCAATCATACTAAGTCACATTTCATTTAAGCCACATTTCAAGTGCTCAACAGCCACATGTGACTGATGGCCACCAAAATGGACAGTGCAGATGTATAAAATCTCCAACACTGCAGAAAGTTCTGTTGGACAGTGCTACTCTAGAGCCCAGGAACCCATAATAACTGGTACCCAATAAGTATGTTATAAAATAAAGATTAATTTTATCCCTATCTTATGGGTGAGAAGAACATAGCTCAGAGAGGTTGTGTCATTATCCCAAGGCCACACAGCCAGGAAGCAGCTTGGCAGGGATTTGAACCCAGGGTTCTCTTGCACATGCGACTCACTTTCCCAAGAGCCAGCAGCCTCCTGGCTGTTTGGAGAAGTTCTGCCACTCTGCTCATCCTCCTACAGATTCTCCCACCCTGAGCTTGTACCTACCTGGGGAGAAACTGTGCACAGCTTCATTCTGGGTAAGAACTGTTGCCCAGTCTGGGGTCAGTCCTGATTCCATCCCAGATTCACTGGCCGTGTGACCTGCAGCAAGTCCCTTTGCCTCTCTGGGCCTCAGGTGTGTAGCTATAAAATGAGGAAACTGGCCGTGATGTCCTGAGGGTTGGAGGTGGCAGGCAGGAGGCCTGGGGCGATAGGGTACACTCCATATCCTGTCTGGCTTTGGGGTGGGCCGCATGGGGAGCAGGGTGGGGGCGGAAGTGCTTTGGTTGGCTTAACCTACAATAGCAGCTCCTGTTCCTTGAATGCCTACAGATGAGAAAGCTGAGGCTTAGAGAGGTCAAGTAACTTGGCTAAGGCCTCACAGTAGCAAAACTGACGGAGGTGGGGTTCGAACCTGAGACTTTCTGTTACCATGCCTGTGTCTCGCGAGCAGGGTTGCGGCCCACAGGAATCATAGGGAGAGGCTGTCCGCTGATACGTGGTGAGCTTCCCGTCTGTGGGAGTGTGCAAGCCGGTGATGGGCCGTCTCCAGGGCTGGCGCCGGGCCGAGACCACAGAGCCCCTGGCGGGGCCCCTCCCGCCCCTCCCGCCACCCGCAGCGGCGGCCACGGCAAAGGCGAGCGCTGCGCCGCGGGGCGGGGCGGGGCGGGGGCGGCTATTTCTGTTAGCTGAGCGCAGCCCGCGTGCGGCGGGGGAGGGGGCCGCGCCGCCATATTCCCTCCCGTCGGCGGCCCTGCGGCGCAGCCACTATGAGCACCGCCGCCTTCCACATCTCCAGCCTCCTGGAGAAGATGACGTCCAGCGACAAGGACTTCAGGTGCGTCCGCTGCCCGGCCCCCGCCTCTTCGCCCCTCCCCCGCCTCTCCGCCCCTCCCTGAACCCTCGGCTGTCCCCTCCCGGAGCGCCGGCCCTCCCCCGGGACCCTGCTTCCCCTATCTCTGCTCCTCGCAGCGGGCTCCACTCCTCCCCACGAGACGCCCCCTCCCCGCCTCTGCGCCCGGCGGAAGCTCAGGCTGCGTTCTCCGCGGATTGCTTGCCCTGTCCTCTCCGGGACTCCAGCCCAGCTGCGTCTCCCACCGTGCAAACTTCAGCCCCTGCCTGACGTCCCGCGTCTGAGCCGCAACTTGTCCCTCTGCACGCTTCCTCTGCCTCTCCTCTTTCCACTTATGCCCAGCCCGCATCTCTCCCCGCATCTGATGGGCCTTGGCCCTCCTCTTCAACCCCCACTGAAGCCCTCGGCCTCTCCTTGGGGATCCCAGCGTCTGCCTCTTCTTCTCCGCATTGAAACCCGCTCCCCTCCCAGGACTACAAACCCCAGGGCTGACTTTTTCACTCGTACCCTCAGCTCTACTCTCTTCTCAACATCACCCCAGGCCTCCTCCCTGCACTTCATAGGGGCACCCTTTCCCCGCCTCCCGGGTTTGCTCTGACACCACCTGAGGGAGGGGGCTGAGCTGAGTGGCTTAGCAGACAGAGGTAGGTGATGGTTCTGGTGGGGGCTTATAGGTTTTGTGGGCCACTCCCTTTCTGGCCCAGTCCCCTCCTCCTCAGGGGAAACTGAGGCCCAGAGAGGGAAAAGGATTGGTCCATAATCACACAGCCAGTTCTGGACCCTCTGAGCTGAAAGGAGTCCTCAGAGAGGATATAGCCCGTTGAACATTCTGTCACTTTACCCCCCCATTTTACAGATAGGGAGAGTGAGGCTCAGAGGTGAGAAGGCCCAGGTGCAGTCACAAAGCTAGGATGTGGAGAATCGAGGTGCACAGCCAGGTCAGTCTAATAACAGAGGATGAGATCTCAGCAAGGCCCCCTAACAAGTGAGGATACCCAGGCCCTGCCCTGCTGGTCTGACCCCTGCCTTCGGCAATTCATTCCTCAACACCGCTCAAGAGCCCCTGCTTTAGTAGAGCCTCTGAGCCACAATCCTGGGTTCAGATCCTGCCTCCGGCCACTTACTGGTTGTATGACTGTGGATAAGCTGCTTAACCCCTCTGAGCCTCAGCTTCTGTTTCTGTGAAATGAGGATAATAACAGAACCACCTCAAGGGTTGGTGTGAAGATGAAATGAGTTAATACATGCGGGATGCTTAGATTAGTGCCTGGCACCAGGCAAGTGCTTAATAGATTGACACTGTTGTAATTTTGGGCACATCAGAAACCTGCCAGTCCCCTCCCCTCTCTGGGCCTTTACCTGGAAGTTCTTTGTCTGCCCCGTCATTTCCCCCCTTCACCAGGCTAGCTTCCACTCAGTTGTCACCTCTTTGGGGTGCCTCCTGATACCCAGGGGGGGTTAGGCACCTCCCCCGGCCCATATTTCTGCTGCACAACTTTTTTTTTTTGGGAGACCCTGAGCTCCTGGACCTCTGGACTGTGCACTCTCCTTTTGTGTCCAGAGCATGTTCTGGGTACACATTTGGTGCTCAGTGAGTGAGACCGGGGCGCGAACCCGGTTCCCCTGCATCGGCAGGCGGACGCGCAACCGCTGCGCCACCAGGGGAGCCCCATGCTGCATAACTTTTTAAGCCTGGGAGACCCTGAGCTCCTGGACCTCTGGACTGTGCACTCTCCTTTTGTGTCCAGAGCATGTTCTGGGTACACATTTGGTGCTCAGTGAGTGTTTTCTGTGTCCCAGGCTCCCTGCTGTCCAGTGTAATCTCATTCAGTCTTCCTGTCTGCCTGGGTGGTAGTGATTGTTCTTCCTGTTCTCCAGAGGCTTGGAGAGGTGAAGTGACTTGCCCAAGGTCACACATCCGGCCAGTCGCCGAGGGGATTTGCACCACTGTCTAGGCCCTCAGGTCCAGGCTTCAGGAGAGGGAATTGGCCCTGCCAACTGGAGCCTGAGAAGCCCTTCCAGTCTGCTCTGCCAGCGGCCCTGAGAACACTTAAAACCACCCCAAGCATATGAGGATGATGTCTATTTTTAAAGTCCAAATACCAGGGGGACTGGATCCCGCTGACCAGCTGTCCAGGCACCCATGTGGCCGAGCATTTCAGTTGAGTCGCCTCTAGGGTTTCTCTGGAATGAAACTGAGACTGTGTCCTCTAGCTCCTGGAGGTGGACGGTGACTGCAAGTGGGGGTCCCGGGCAGGTGGAGGAAGCCTTCGATCCCTGTTGTTCTGGGCCCCCACTCTGTGGGCAGGCGGCTGCTCTACTCCCACTCAGACTTCAACAGTGAAATGGGTAAATTGAGGGGTCTTGCAGGAATTCCTACCTCATTTCTTGAAAACATAGTAGTATTGGTTGAGGAGCCAGGAGACCTGACCGGTGTGCTGATTCTTTTCCCAACTTGCTGTGTGATACTGGGCGGTTCATGCAACCTCTCTGAGACTAGTTGCCTCATCTGCCTCATGCCAAAAGCTGCTTGTCCTATTAAAACCTCCCAGAGGGGCTTCCCTGGTGGCGCAGTGGCTGAGAGTCCGCCTGCCGATGCAGGGGACACAGGTTCGTGCCCCAGTGCGGGAAGATCCCACGTGCCACGGAGTGGCTGGGCCCGTGAGCCATGGCCGCTGAGCCTGCGCGTCCGGAACCTGTGCTCCGCAACAGGAGAGGCCACAACAGTGAGAGGCCCGCGTACCGCACACACACACACACAAAACCTCCCAAAGGTGTAACCAAGTGGGGCAAAGAAAATTCCCATTTTATAAAAGGAAAAATTGAGGCTGAGAGAGGAGTCAGTTGTTCAAGGTCACCCAGGTGATAAGTATATGGCCAGTATATTTACTTAAAGCCAAAATTCGGTGCCAATGCTCTTATCTACCAAATGATACCCTTTCCTGTATACTCCCCCTTTACGACCACCACACACATGTACACATATATGTGAGAGCTGAGTGTTTGCAGGAACTCTGGGGTGTCAGAAGTGCTGGGGAGTATTTCAGAAGGATTAGTTTCTGAGTTTGGATTTCCACACAGCTGGTTGGCTCTGAGCCCTGTTAGGGGCTGGTCCTAACCCTTCTTCCCCTTCTGCCCTTACCCTGCCCCCTCAGGGCCTCTTTGGACCTGTTGTTTGCTGGCCCTGGAGTCCGAGAGATGAACTGACAGGCCTCTGTGAGTTCACAGTTTAACAGGGGAGACACTGGTGACCAAGCTTGCAGCACAGTGTGAGAGATGCTATAATGGAGGGGTGCAGAGTATCTGAGAAGGTCCTATCCAGGGGGGCCAAGTGTGCTTAGAGATTGTGGGTGGAGGAGAGGGCAGGGTGATGAGAGGAGTCTTCCCTGAGACTAGGACATTTGAGCTGGGCCCTTGACAGGTGAATGGGAGTTCAGTAGGTGGAGAAGAAAGAGAGAGACAGGAGGCCCATCTTGGGCAAAGGAGTACATCCCTTGGGTTGCCAGGCTGAGCTGGGTCTCCATGGACTGCAGCAGAAACTCAGCTTCAGGGCCCTGCCTGCCTTCTCTGAACATCCCTTCAGCTGGACAGACTTAGGAGTGCGCGTGGCTACCCCTGGCCTTGTCCTGGCTCAGATCCAAACCTCATCCTTCATCTTACCTTGGCTGCTTGTCCTGAGGTGGCCAGGCCCACAGGCTGGTGTGAAGAGGCCTGGTTGGGGAGCAAAAGCTGGGCGCTTTCTTTGGGGCTGCCGCTCTCTGATCCGGACTTCACAGCGTCTCTCCTCTCTGCTGTCAAGTGCCTGCAGGAGCCAGTAAACGGGTGCAGTGGGCCTGGGGAGAGCCTGCTGACCTGGGGAGTGTGCATCTACCTACAGAGGGCAGCCCCCACTGCCTCGAGCCAGTTGTAGTCACCAGAGACTGTTGGCCCAGCTGTATTCAGATATTCTGTTTTCAAGAGAATCTGGGAATCAGTACTTTTATGTCAACTCTTCTAATTTTTAAATGTCAGCAAATAATTCAAATTTTCGAAAAACCTTTGCCAGGTGGACGCAGCCGAGGGCTGCCAGTTTTTTTTTTTTTTTTTTTTTTTTTTTTTGTTGTATGCGGGCCTCCCCCTGTTG
>NW_021145876.1:0-20006 GCF_002837175.3 Physeter macrocephalus | reverse complement strand
GCGCAGGCCCAGCGGCCATGGCTCACGGGCCCAGCCGCTCCGCGGCACGTGGGATCCTTCCGGACCGGGGCGCGAACCCGGTTCCCCTGCATCGGCAGGCGGACGCGCAACCACTGCGCCACCAGGGAAGCCCCGGGCTGCCAGTTTTAAGACTGCTGTCCCCTCCTGATCTTGGCAGGGATGGTGCTCCCTGTTGCTACGGCAGCCCCAACTCTCCATGACCTTCCAGCTCAGACTCCGCTGCAGTTTCAAATGCGGGGGACAGGGCCTCCGGCCACCCGGATCTGCCCAGCTGTGGGTGGGTGGTCCCTGACGCTGATACCCGCCCTGGCCCTGCGAGCTGTGGCTGGGGACTGCTCAGCCGCTGCCGTCTGTGTCTCCGATACGCCGGTTGCCCGTCAACCTGGCCTGGGGCGTTAGTTCTCAGAGTGTGGACCCCACCCCTCAGCCTCTTCCGGGAACCTGTTAGAAATGCATAATTTGGGGCCCCAGCTCAGACTTTCTGATTCAGAAACCCTGGGGCCCAGCAGCCTTTAGCCAACCCTGCAGGTGATTCTGATGCTGGCTACGCTTTGAGACCTGCTGGTGTGAGGGCAGGGCTGAGCGATTCTTTGAGGTCGGGTGGGCTGGGCGGGGCTAGTCCCCCTCCACCTGTCAGGTAGAGAGGCTTCCTGCTGACACCTGACTTGGTTGCAAGGTTTGTGTTCGACCTTCTAGCCCGAATGAGACGCGAACGACGTGACATAATCATGGCGGGACACTTACTGAGTGCCCGCTGTGTGCTAAGCACACCCCATACATTGTCTTCTTTTATCTTCCATACAACCCCACAAGGCAGGTACCGTTCCCATCCCCACTTTTCAGACAGGTTACATAAGGCTCAGAGAGGTGAAGTAACTTGCCCAAGTTCGCATTTGCATAAATGGCAGAAGCAGGAGCCATGTGCTTTGGAGGCCCTAAGCCTTCAGCTGGGATGCTGTGTGTCTGAGTCTGCCAGCTTGGGCCAGTCGGTATCTCACACACGCGTCGCCTTGTGGTAGCCCAACTTTGCCCACAGCCCAGATCATCTACTTGCCCTTGACTGCCCCTGACCCTTTGTATCACGGTCTGCTTCTGGGGAACTCTGAGGTGCTGCCCAAATCACCGGGGCCCAGGAGCTGCTGGGCAATCCTCCTCCGTCCTCCCTGCCCAGGTTCATGGCCACCAGTGACCTGATGTCGGAGCTGCAGAAGGACTCCATCCAGCTGGATGAGGACAGCGAGCGCAAGGTGGTAAAGATGCTTCTCAGGCTTCTGGAGGACAAGAACGGGGAGGTGCAGAACCTGGCGGTCAAGTGGTGAGTGTCGACCCTGGTGGTGATGGGAGGGTCCCTGACCCTTTGGGGTACAGCCTGTGAGAGAAGAATTGCTGAGCAGCTCTTGGAGCCCCAGTGGAGCTGGACAGTGACTTGGTCTGGGTTCCCCCAGAAGTACACCCCGTGGCAAGGATTCAAGTGTAAGTTTACTAGGAAAGAGATCCCAGGAAACTAGTTAGGGGGATAGAGAAGTGAGGCAGGGAAGGAAGGAAAGCAATAAAGCATCAAGCAAGGGCTTCCCTGGTGGCGCAGTGGTTGAGAGTCTGCCTGCCGATGCAGGGGACGCGGGTTCGTGCCCCGGTCCGGGAAGATCCCACATGCCGCGGAGCGGCTGGGCCTGTGAGCCATGGCCGCTGAGCCTGTGCTCTGCAACGGGGGAGGCCACAACAGTGAGAGGCCCGCGTACCACAAAAAAAAAAAAAAAAAAAAAGCATCAAGCAACTTTCTCCTGTGGGCGAGTGGAGCTTACCCCTGCTGGGGATCCCTGGCACACAGTGTAGGACATGCACCTTGGAGTGTTCCCACCTGCCAGCTTTCCTTGGGTGAGGGCTGCTTCTGGGGTAGGTGGAGGGTTATGCACTCCTTGGCATCTCCAGCCAGGGAAAGCCCTCAGGCACAGATGCAGGTGCTGGCAGCTGGAAGGTCGGGCTGGCATGCACAGGAGTGGTGGGGGTGCAAGAACGCGGCGGGGGTGGGCGCGTTTGCCGTAGGCATCATGAGGTGTGGTTCTGAGACCTTTGCCAGTTACCCCCAGAGCTGAAAAAGCAAGATGGGGTACATGCAGGGCATGTGTGTGTGTGGCAGGGTCAGCAGGGGACTGAGGAATGGCAGGGGTCAACAGAGAATTGGGACACTGCCTCTCAAACAGTACTCTGTGGTCTGGATCCAGGTGTTCTGGGTGGGTAGTGAATTTCAACTTTGATCCCCAGAGCAGAGGAATTCAGTAAAGAGTTTCATGCAGGAACAAGACGTGCTCAGGTCTGTGGTCTGGGAGCACCCCTCTAACGGTGGAATGGAGATCAGGTGGACTGGTTTCCTGGTAGCAGAAGCAGTAACCCTTTTATAACACGTAGTCTGAAATACTCTTTTCTTATCACGAAATGAAATTCATGCATAATGGAACCTGCCTTTACACATGATTACAAAACAGTTTATATAATCCCTTAAACCGGAGCATAAAGGAGAAATAGGAGGAACGTTGTTGATGGTAAAATAGTATGTGTTTCGCTGTGTAAATGCTCAGGCACGTTGACGGTAGACGTGTAATGAAGTCACGAGAAGCCTGCACCTGAGGTGGGCTCGCCGAGGCAGGAAGCAGGTGGAGACAGGTGTGGACGCTGGGGACTCAGCACAGGCAGCATTGCTCTTACGAGATCTTCTGAAATGGTGACCATGTCCCGGTGAAGTTTCCCAGGAAAATAAAGTACAGTCTTCCTTCGAGTTACCCGATAACTACATTTTTGGAAATGTTAGAGTATATTAAAATATTAATATTTTAATATATTAAAATAGTGCAAAAAAGTACTTTGTGTTTATATGTAAAATGAAATTAGGTTTTGGACTCAGGTGATTATTGAAAGGCTTTTTACCTATATGAATGCCTAGTGGGATGTTAGAAACTCCAGCAGGACATGGAACATGGTTTTGCAATATTGTCTTTCTATCATCCCCGACCTCCCCTCGTCCCCTCAATAAAAGCCAGAAGTGCCATCTCATTAGTTATGATGAGCATAACTAATAGAAGGCCCCCCCCACCAGTAAATATCCAAAACGCCCCTCAGGGCAGAATCACCCCTACTGAGAACCAGTGCTATAGAAGGTAGAGTGGAAAGACCTGTGATTACTTAGAATTAAAGAGAAGTCAAGAGTTTGCAAAGTGGTGTGCCCTGCGGCCACCTGTTCGATGGTTTGGCCATATACTGAGATGTAAATAAAACCCAAGATGAGATGCAGGTTTGGGAGGTGCCAGGAATGATGTCGGCATGTGCAGAGGGTACCTCTCTTTCTGGCAAAATAGGAGGTTCCCTGTTGATCTGGGGCCTTTTCCTCAGCACATGTGGCCCCACAGACATGAGGGGACATAAGGGGCAGCCCGACTCGGGCTGAGCCTGGGCTTTTGGACCTCCTCCCTCCCTCCATACTCAGCCTGGGTCCTCTGGTGGGCAAAGTGAAGGAGTACCAGGTGGAGACCATCGTCGATGCCCTCTGTGCCAACATGCGGTCAGACAAGGAGCAGCTCCGAGACATCGCTGGCATCGGCCTCAAGACCGTCCTGTCGGAGCTCCCCCCTGCAGCCACAGGTACTCAGGTCTTAGGGACTCGGTGCTATTGCTATTTGTCCTAGTTTATGATTGAAGAAGCTGAGGCTCAGCGAGGTGAAAGGACTTACCCAAGGTCAGCCAGCTAATAAGTGGCAGAGAATTCAGACCCACGTCTGTTAAACTTCATGGCTCTGTTTCAGGGATGCTTTTAGCTGCAAGTAACAGAGTCTAACTAATGGCAGCTTGAAGAAGTAGGGGGTTGCTCTTCTCACATGACTCTGAAGGGATCAGCCACTCCATTTTTACAGCCATTCATTCAGAAGCTCAATTAGGACAGGGCTGAAGTCTCTGCCCATGTCTCTTGCCCTTTATAAGAAAAGCATGTGTTTCCCCAGAAGACTTTGACCTGTGTCTCACTGGCCAGAACATGGTCACCTGGCCTCTCCAAGCAGCAAAGGAGTCTAAGAAAGAAGTGCTTAACTTTTCCCACCTCCCCATTGGAAGGCAGAGGGCAAAGGGGTCAGGTGTGGGGTGAGCCAGCCAGCAGGTCCGCCTTTGGTTCTTTAGCTCCCCAGCTGTCTTCTTTAGTTTGGTCTGACTTTGTGTCAGACCTTGGACCATGTCAGCCCGGCTTCCCTGGTCAGCAGGATTTGGGGGATGTGGGCTCAGGAACACAACCAGAGCAAAGGCCGACCACAGGTGGAGGCCAGCCCTGGGCCTCACCGCGCCCACCTTGTGCTCTGTGCAGGCTCCGGCCTGGCCACCAGTGTGTGCCGGAAGATCACAGGCCAGCTCACCAGTGCCATCGCCCAGCAGGAGGACGTGGCTGTGCAGCTGGAAGCCCTGGACATCCTCTCTGACATGCTGAGCAGGTACGGGAGGCCACCCTGGGCAAGGAGGACAGGGGGACAGGGTGACAGGGAGGGTCTCAAATTCACAGAGCCAGCACGTCCTGTACACCAGGCCCTGTGCTAGGGCTCTTTAATCGTACCAGCAGTGTCCCAGGAGCACTCGTTTGTCACCATTTTATGGGCTCTGAGAGGTGATGTGGCCTGTCTGCAGTCACAGTCAGTAAATGGCAGAACCTAGGTGTTGAATTCAGGTCTCCCCATAGCTGGAGCCCCTGTGTGTTCAACCTCTCCCTCCGCCCTTCTTTCTCTTTTTTTCTTCTCTTGGATTAGTATAGCTGGGTCTTTGTTTTAAATTGCACTACACATTTTTAAAGTATTCATTCATTCAGCCTCTCGTGATTTGAGCACCTGCCGGAAAAATGTCAGGCGCTGGACTCGTTCTGGTAATATGGAGTTGGCTGGGTCTTGGCGGCCCCTAAGGAAAAGCTCACAGACACGTAGATCTGTGAATGGAGTAAGAACAACAATACGGCTAAGAGCAGGGCCCATAGGAGCTCAGAGGAGGAGGCCTTAACCCAGCTGGGGTGTGGGAAACCTTCCTAGAGTGGGTCCAGCCAGCGGAGCCTTCAAGGGTGGGCAGGACTTGGCCAGGCGTGGGTGAGCATAAGGGGACCCTGGATGGGGGGGGACCTGCCTTCGGCCCAGAGGGCAAAGACCAGAGAGACATGAGGTCCTGGGGGTTGTGCAAAGCAGTCGTGGGGTGTCATGAGGAGGGGCTGGTGTGGAGAGATGAGGGCTGGGAGGGTGGGGCAGTTGACTAAAGAGTCTCCTGAAAGTGTGAGGAGCTCACGGAGGGGTTCTCGGCAGGCAGGAGGAATGCCCTGGGTGTGTTTGTGTGTTTTAGACTCTGATCTTGCTACGTGCAGAGTGCACGGAAGATGGGAGGGGGTTGAATGGGCAGAGAGACTGCTTAGAAGGCTTCTGCAGGCAGGGGAGTTCAGGTTGTATTTAGGAGGTGGACTCCACAGCGCTTGGAGTGGGTGAGAGGCAAAGACTCAAGGCTGACACCCAGGGGTCTGGCTTTCCTAACTGTGGGCCCAGACACAGGGCCATTGGCCGTGTAGGTGCGCTCCAGGAGCAATGTCGGGGCGGGCGTGATGGTTTCCGTTTGGAACATGTTGAATTTGAGGTGCCTGGGAGGTGCCCACTCAACCGCAAACGCCATAGGTCGGGACTGAGGGCCAGAGTCCGTCTTGCTCTCCCGAGTTTCCAGCCCAGGCCCTGTCACATAGTAGGTGAACACATAAATAAGTGAAACCCAGGAGAGAGCTCTGGGCTGGACAGAGAGATATGGGAGGGTGAGGTCAATGTGTTGGTGTGGAGTGAGAGAATAAAAGGTTTCAGGACACGTATGGGACAGGAAAAGCACAGGCCTGGTTTGAAGGCGGGATAGAAGCTGCTGCAGGGGCTGCATTCTATCTGTGCAGAAACCATTCTCTGGTGTTCCCTCTTGCCTTGAGCCCGGAGCTCAGCTTATCCCAAGGGCACTGGGGAGCCACTGAAGGAGTTAGGCAGAGGCACCCTTTAGATCACTCTGGCCTCAGTGATGGGGAGGGTGAGGGCCCTTGCGTTGTCATAATGGGGGAGGCGGCCAGGAGCCCATGGGGAGAGGGGAAGTGCCCGGCCCAGGCTGCCTGCCGGGTGGGCCTCGCCCGACACCCCTTCCTTCCGGCTCCCCAGGCTGGGCGCCCCTCTGGGCGCCTTCCACGCCAGCCTCCTGCACTGTCTGCTACCGCAGCTGAGCAGTCCGCGCCTGGCCGTGCGCAAGCGGGCCGTTGGGGCGCTCGGCCACCTGGCGGCCGCCTGCAGCACCGACCTCTTCGTCGAGCTTGCGGACCACCTGCTGGACCGGCTGCCTGGCCCACGCGCGCCCGCCAGCCCCGCGGCGATCCGCACCCTGATCCAGTGCCTGGGCAGCGTTGGCCGCCAGGCAGGCCACCGCCTCGGTAAGGGTCGGGGCCCCACGGGGAGGGGGCGGGGCCGGCTACAGGTATCCCGGGAGAGGGGTGGGACCTGGGCTGAGGGGGTGGGGTCCGGATGAGCCACCTCTTTGGTTAGGGGGCGTGGTTGAGGTGGGGCGGGGCGGGGGCGGTGCTGAAGCGCCTGAAGAGGAAGAGTGGGCTCGAGAGGCAGCCACGTGGGCCCTGAGCTCAGCCTGCCTCTGAGCACTACCCAGAGGCTCGCGAGGGTAATTATAAGTCATGCCTCCAAAGGGATGATGTGTGTACAATAAACCGCACTACTTAAAGTGTACAATTCAGTGTGTTTTGACCTTTTCACGCACTTGTGAAACTACCACCGCAATCAAGATGCAGAACATTTCCATCACCCTCAAAAGTTTCCTCGTGCCTCTTTGCAGTCTATCCACCCTCTGCCCCACCCTAGGCAACCACTGACCTACTTTCTGTCACCAGAGATTAGTTTTGTAGAAATGGAATCCTGCAGTCAGTTTTGAATTTATTCTCAAACACCTTGGAGTTAGTTCGGGCTAGAACAGGGCAGTGTAAGTAGAGTGGCCACGGTCTGCCCTCCCTCCCCTCTGGCTCTCTCACTGCAGGGGACCTTAAAAGCACACATGGAGACCCCAGCCTGCAGTCCATACTCTCTCCACATCCCCCCAAACAGCAGCCACCCTCGGGAGCATGGACCTGGGCAAGAGAACTGCACAGGACCGGACAAGGGTTCAGGGTGGGGAAGGGTACGGCTGGAGAAGAGCTAGGGCAGAATCCATATAAAGCCCAGGGACCAGTGAGGGGGCCCCTCTTGCCTGGTTTGTAAGGGCAGTGCCTGCCTCCCCACTTTCCTTGCCCAGGTCTACAACCTAGTGCAGGACGTAAGGCGAGAACATGAGTAATAGTTTCAACAACAGATGCTACTTATTGAGTGCCTGCTTTGTGCCAGGACCTGGGTGGAGATCTTTCTCTGAACCTTATCCTTAATCTTGACAAACTCTCTGGCTGGTAGGCATTGTTATCCCTACCGTGAAGATGAGTGGTCGGAGGTTAAACAATGTTGTGATGTGCCCAAGGTCCCATAGCTTATAGGGCGCTGAGTCAGGGCTAGAACCCACATCTGCTTGACTCTGAAGCCTCTGAGTAACTTTGCAGTGGCCAGGGCTGCAGGTGCAGGCACAGGCTGAACGCTGTGGGCTGGGGGAGCCCCGGAGAGGGTCTGGCCTCACCTCGCCTTGCCTCAGTGACCCACCTGGCCCTGCAGGGACCCATCTGGACCGACTGGTGCCCCTGGTGGAGGAGTTCTGCAACCTGGATGATGATGAGCTTCGAGAGTCCTGCCTCCAGGCCTTTGAGGCCTTCCTGAGGAAGTAGGTGCAACAGGGGTGCTGGAAAACGGGGGCCCCGGGGTTTCTTTGAGAAGTTGGTGGGGATGGAGTGGGGGCAGGATGCTGGCCTCAAAGCAGTCAGGTCTCAGGACTCACCACTGGGCCCCATCCCCAACCCTGTCCTGCCTGGGTCCAGCAGAGCCTCCCGCATCCCACCCCACAGGTGCCCCAAGGAGATGGGCCCCCACGTGCCCAGCGTGACCAGCCTCTGCCTCCAGTACATAAAGCACGACCCCAACTATAACTACGACAGTGACGGGGAAGAGGAGCAGATGGAGACGGAGGAGAGTGAGCTCAGTGAGCAAGGTGAGTGGCCAACTTGTCCCTGGGCTGGTGGGTGGCAATGGGGGCAGCCTTCCCGGGAATCCCCCAGCCAAAGACAGGGGCCACATTTGGCGCCCCCATCCTCGTCCCAGCTCTTCCTCAGGCTCCAGTCCTGCCCTTGGAAATCTGGATCCTCTGTGGTGCCCACACTCTCTGATTGCACAGATCGCAAGACAGAAGTAATTGCTTTTGTTCGTTGAGCATCTCCTGATGTCCTGTGTGCTATTTTTAAAAAAATATTTATTTGTTTATTTTTGGCTGTGTCAGGTCTTAGTTGCGACCCACGGGATCTTTCGTTGTGGCGCTTGGGCTTCTCTCTAGTTGAGGCACGCGGGCTTAGTTGCCCCACGGCGTGTGGGATCTTAGTTCCCCGACCAGGGATCAAATCCACGTCCCCCGGTTTGGAAGGTGGATTCTTAACCACTGGACTAGCAGGGAAGTCCCTAGGTACTCTCTTATTTCATGTTCCTTATAATGACCCTAGGAAACCAGGTATTTATTATCATCCCCATATTTCAGACAAGGAGACTGAGACTTAGTGAGAAGAGATTTGCCTGAGATAGGGGATGGACTCAGTGACTTCTTTCCTTCTGTGCCTGTGGGCCTGTCTTCACTCACAGGGAAGGCCCTGGGCCCTGGAGGCATCGATGGAGGTGAAGGCCTTAGGTCCTGATGGGTACTGAGAGCGAGATGTGGTGGTAGGAGATGAGATTGGACAGGCATTTTGGGCTCAAATGCCCGGCCAAGGAGATTGGGCATTTTCTTGTTAGTAACAGGGAGCTCTGGATGTTTCTTCGTGGGTGACATAGGGTGGAGATAACAAACAAGGGTCCATCAGAGGGGACACATCTGCTAAGCTGACAAGACACATCTGGGGGACCGTCCATCTGGCCCGCCATGGCTTGTCCAGATGCAGTGCTCTGAGAGTCTGAGTTCTCTGCAGAGCAGTGTGGGTAGGGACATGCTGGCCTTCGAGCCTGTGCCTGGGGGTGTCCCTAGGGAGGACCGTCGCCCTCTGAGCCTCATGTGTGTCTCCCCAGGTGTATGTGTTGGCTTTGTGGGCCTCCTTCATCTCTGCTGTTTTTAGCTGTGTGTCCTCAGGAGAGTCTTCATCCTCTCTGAGCCTTATATGTATCATCTATAAAAGGGGGCTCAAGACACCTTCATTCCTGAGGCATGGTGAAGACTTGACCTCTGACCTCTTGGGGCAGCTTGGAGAGTGGAGAGCCACACAAACACAGCTTTTCCTTATCGTTAGTCCTGCTGGGAAGCCGGAATCAGGACCCTGTCTGGGGCAGGGGAGCAGTCACCTTTCCCTTCTGAAATCCCAGTAAATGAAACATCACGCAGCCAGTCCTGAAACCGAAGGGTGGGTCTTGTGCCCCAAATGGATTCCCTAAATCCTCACTGGAAGCTTGGGAGCCACTTTTTCCCTGGTGTAGTCAAAACAACCAAGAGTCTGGAGGCAGCGGGAGGACCCTGGCCTACCTCCAGCTGGTTCCCTGCTTGACGCCACCCCTAGCACACAGCAGGTGTTCATTAACCGGTAGTGACCATGGAAAGGAGAGGCCCCGGCGGAGCCCTCCTCACTGCCGCCTCACTTCTCACCCCTCCGTCCTGGGAGACCGCCTTGGGTGGTGCGCAGGGCCCCATGGGTGTCTCGTTCCCGCCCCAGAGAGCGAGGACGAGTACAGCGACGACGATGACATGAGCTGGAAGGTGCGCCGGGCAGCGGCCAAGTGCCTGGCGGCCCTGATCAGCTCTCGGCCCGACCTGCTGCCCAACTTCCACCGCACCCTGGCGCCCGTGCTCATCCGCCGCTTCAGGGAACGCGAGGAGAACGTCAAGGCCGACGTGTTCGGGGCTTACATCGTGCTGCTGCGGCAGACGCGGCCCCCAAAGGGATGGCTGGAGGCCGCGGAGGAGCCCACGCAGTCGGGCAGCAACCTCCAGATGCTGCGAGGACAGGTGTGCCTGCCTGCCCCTCCCCCGCCCCTCCCTCCTGCTCACAACCCTTCCCTCCTCCATCTCCCCACCGCCCCCCATCTCTCCACCCGCGGGATTGTGTGCGCACGGAGCACCTGCTGTGTGCCCGGCCCCGTGTATGAAGTGGCGGGGCACGACAGGGAGCAAGACAGATGAAGTCCCTGCCCCTGGACCACGCAGTCTCGGGCAGAGAGCCAACAGCACAAGTAGGGTTCCAGGCCACAGGAAGGGGGTTCAGTTTCGTTCTAAGAGGGTAGAAGCCACGGGAGGGGAATTATGGGATCCCACTCACGTTTGCAAAAGCTCACTCTGGCTGCTGTGTGGGGAATGGGTTGTAAGGGGCTGGAGGCCGCCGCAGCTGTGCAGGTGAAAGGGCTTGGTGCCGTGGGCAGGGGGACAGGTGGTCGGACTTGAGAGATAGTTTTGGGGTTTGCAGATGGATGTGAAAGGCAAGGGGCAGGGAGGTGTCATGTGAGTTCCGGGCTCTGGCTAAAAATAGTGCAGTCCCTGAGACGGTGGAGGGTGGAGCGGGGGCATGTCTAGAGTTCTGTTCTGGACATTTATGTTGGAAGCCCTCGTTGGGTGCCGGAGTAGAGATGTCTGGCGGACAGTCGGCACACAAGTCTCGTGTCGGAGATGTAGATCTAGGGGTCATTGCTTCAGGGGAATCCTCAACTCGGAAGTGGATGAGCTCACTGGGGAGGGAATCTAGCTGGGAGAGGGAAGGGGGCCCCGGGGCTTCACCCTCACCAAGTGTAGGAGTGAGAACCACACTGCCCGGCGACCTTGAGCAAGTTACTTCAACTCTGTGCCTGTTTCCCATCTGTCAGCTGGGCACAGGACTAGTACCCACCTCAGAAGGTGAGTGTGGAATCAGGTGCCTGGTACAGAGCAAGTGATGGGAAGCTTGGGGTGGAATGATCCTCTCCACGCTGGGGGTCCTCCATGGGCAGGTGCTCGGGCAGAGTCCCCCAGTAGTGGGTGGGGTGTGGAGGTTCCTGGGTGGTCACTGACCTCCCCCCTCCATCCACAGGTGCCTCTTGTGATTAAGGCCCTGCAGAGGCAGCTTAAAGATCGGAGTGTCAGGGCCCGCCAGGGTTGCTTCAGCCTCCTCACCGAGCTGGCAGGCGTCCTCCCGGGCAGCCTGGCAGAGCACATGCCCGTGCTGGTGGCAGGTAGGATGGACTGGAACCCAGTGTCTGCTGTTCTGGGCTTCTTCCTGAACCCAGACCCCAGCCCCCAATCCCTGAGAGTACCCCTGTTCAGCAACCTACGGTGGCTCCCCACTGCCGGCAGTGAGAGCAGGGCTGGGGTGCAGGCCCTATGTCCTGTTTTTAAATAGGTTTCCTGGCCTGTGTCCTCAGCCCTGGCCCCGGCCAGGCCCTGACCTCATAGAATCTGCTGCATGAGAGCCCAGGTGCCTGCATCCAGGGAGGGCTGAGTTGGGTCAGGGTCTGTGGCCCGGTAACCTTGCCTCCCACCCCCCCACGCCCAGGCATCGTCTTCTCGCTGGCGGACCGCTCCAGCTCCTCCACCATCCGGATGGATGCCCTGGCTTTCCTGCAGGGGCTGCTGGGCACAGAGCCGGCTGAGGCCTTCCACCCCCACCTGCCCGCTCTCCTGCCACCTGTGATGGCCTGCGTGGCTGACCCTTTCTACAAGATCGCAGCCGAGGCCCTGCTGGTGCTCCAGGAGCTGGTGAGGGCCCTGTGGCCGCTGGATGGGCCTCGGATGCTGGACCCTGAACCCTACATTGGAGAGATGTCCGCGGCCACCCTGGCACGGCTTCGTGCCACCGACCTGGACCAGGAGGTGAAGGAGCGGGCCATCTCCTGCATGGGCCACCTCGTGGGCCACCTGGGTGACCGGCTCGGGGATAACCTGGAGCCGTCACTCTTGCTCCTCCTGGACCGCCTGCGGAATGAGATCACCCGGCTTTCTGCCGTCAAGGCGCTGACACTGGTGGCCGTGTCCCCGCTGCGGATCGACCTGCAGCCCATCCTAGCCGAGGCGCTGCCCATTCTGGCCTCGTTCCTGCGGAAGAACCAGCGGGCGCTGCGGCTGGCTACACTGGCCGCCCTGGCTGCCCTGGCGCAGAGTCAGGGCCTCGGCCTCCCGCCATCTGCCGTGCAGGCCGTGCTGGCCGAGCTGCCCTCCCTTGTCAGTGAGAGCGACATGCACGTTGCCCAGCTGGCTGTGGACTTCCTCGCCACTGTGACCCGCTCCCAGCCAGCCTTGTTGGCCGAGGTCAGCGGCCCTGTGCTGGCAGAGCTGCTGCGTTTGCTGCGCTCGCCCCTCCTGCCGGCCGGCGTGCTAGCGGCCGCCGAAGGCTTCCTACAGGCCCTGGTGGGGACCCGGCCGCCGTGCGTGGACTACGCCGAGCTCGTCGGCCTGCTCACGGCGCCCGTTTACGAGCAGGTGGCGGACGGTGGGCCCGGCCTGCACAAGCAGGTGTTCCACTCGCTGGCTCGGTGCGTGGCGGCCCTGGCGGTGGCCTGTCCCCAGGAGGTGGTGGGCACGGCCAACCGCCTGGTCTGTGATGCCAGGTCGCCCAGCTCGAGCCCAGGGGTCAAGGTCCTGGCGATCCTGTCGCTGGCCGAGGTGGGCCAGGTGGCTGGACCGGGCCCCCAGCAGGAGCTGAAGGCGGTGCTCCTGGAAGCCTTGGGCTCGCCCAGCGAGGACGTGAGGGCGGCTGCCTCCTACGCGCTGGGCCGCGTGGGCGCGGGGAACCTGCCTGACTTCCTGCCCTTCCTGCTGGGGCAGATGGAGGCCGAGCCCCGGCGGCGGTACCTGCTGCTACACTCGCTCCGGGAGGCCCTGGGGGCCGCCCAGCCCGACAGCCTGAAGCCCTACGCCGAGGACATCTGGGCCCTGCTGTTCCAGCGCTGCGAGGGCGCCGAGGAGGGCACCCGGGGGGTGGTGGCCGAGTGCCTCGGGAAGCTGGTCCTCGTGAACCCTCCATTCCTCCTGCCCCGGTTCCGGAAGCAACTTGCTGCAGGTAGGGGCACAGGGGTGGGCTAAGGCAGCCCAGATCGGAGGTGGGCAGAGGTCCACATAGGGTGAACTTGTTCAGGTAATCGGGTCTGAGAGTCACAGTGTTGTGACAAGGTTCAAGGCAGAGGAGCCGTTAAAAACAGTGTTTCCTGAGACTTACAGGCCTCTTCCTGTGGGACCCTCTGGGATGGAGGGGACGGAATCCTTGATGTGTCCCTCCAACAAATAAGCTTTTCACGGTGCCGCTTGTTGTGGACAGCAGCCTTGTGCTCCAGGTGAGGGTTAGTAAAGGCAGTTCTCTGAGGGGCCAGAAACGGCAGCCTGCAGAATGCAGCCGTCTCGGGCTAGCATGAGGCGGGAGCAAATGGGAACGTGGACTAGGATTGGATGCCAGGCCCTGGGGTGTGGAGAGGGCCAGGGAAGGGGTGAGGAAGGCAGGTCTTACGTTCTGGGGTTCGGGCGCGTCAGGGTGTTCTGCAGCGCGGGGGGAAGAAAGCCGGCAGGTGGACTGTGGGCTCTTAGGCAGGTGAAAGCCCCTGAGGGCGAAAGGCATCCAGGCCTTGAGCTGGTCACCTGGTCCCCGTAGGGTCAGTGCTGTGTCAGTTGACATAATGCAGCCAAAGTGCTTGGTGTAGTGGGTGGTACCTAATTAGTACTGCTAGTATCCACTGTCGTTGCTGTGTCAGTGATTCCGGTTCAGCCCTTCCTGGGTTGCTGGTATACAAGCAGCAGCTCTGGGCCCTCACCACTGCGTGGACAGGACAGCCACGTTGAGGACATCACCTGTTGCACCGCACAGCGCTCTTCACGAGGAACCTTGGGGGGCAAGAGTCTTGGGATGAGGGGCAGCCCTGCCTTTTCTGAGCTCACATTTGTTTAGACCTCGTGCCCACTGTTGAACCAGCTAACCAGTCACATTTCCTGTTGACTGCCGGCTGCTGGGATGCTTAGAGCCGAATCAGCGGCCTGCTTCTAGCAAGTTCATAGGACTTTCTAGTTGCCTCGCGCTGCATGCCCCTCACTCTGGTGTCCATCTCACTGTGTCCTTGGCCTCAGTTTTCTTAATTCAGTTAATCCTCTTCTATGTGTATTATCTTTATCAGCCACCCTGAATCTCCTTAGGAGCCAGTCAGGATGGAAAGAGAAAGAGGAAAAAACAACAAGTCTGAAGTCAGTAACTCACTCACTCATACCCTAGCACCAAACTGTAAACTTTCTGCTGAGTCTTGAACTCAGCAGAGTTCAAGATGGAAACAGCCTTAACCCATTCAGTGCTGTGTGCCGGAGGGCTGGAAGCTGCCGATTAATTTCTTTCACCCTAATGGGAAGTATACTCCCTTCCCTTTCTGCAGCTTCTCCACTCAGAAAGCAAGCAGAAAAGCGAAATTAAGGGAGTTCAGCCTGCTTGAAGCACAACTGCTCCCTTCTTGGAGAAGCCCACAGAGAGGGCTCAGAAGCAGCTGGTGAATTCTGGACCTGCTGTGTGACCTTAGACGTGAATTTAACCTTTCCGGTCTCTTCTCATGTGTAAAATGGAGATTAAGAAGAATTTTTAGTAATTATTGTTACTAATATTATATGATTTTTTATTATTATCAACCAATGACTAGGATTAATTAATCCTGAGGATTAATTGAGATAATATGTCTGAAAAATAGAACGCAGCCCCAAGGCCTGGGCAGAGAGGTCTTTCTTCGGGTTGAGCCCTGTCTTGGGTTCTCGTTGTCCGTTTTTGTCCTTGGCGTGGCTGCCTGAGAGCTCGCAGTTTTACCCTCTCAGCTGAAGTAGGAGGAATTCAGGGGAGGTTCTGGGCTGCCAAGGAAAGTGGTAGCATCAGCTTGCCCAGAGCCGGGCAGGGCGTTTCGCCTGGGGAGGGGACGTGGTTCTGTCTCCCACGGAGGCGAGGGGAGCCTCAGCGCCCTCCGGCCTGTGGGTGTCCGGGGCCCGCCGCGCCGGCCCCAAGTGCCCCCCCCCCCCGTCCTGCAGGTCAGCCACACACCCGCTGCACTGTCATCACAGCCGTCAAGTTCCTCGTCTCGGACCGGCCCCACCCCATCGACCCCATCCTGAAGACCTTCGTTGGTGAGTGCCCCCGCCCCTCTGCCCCCTTTGGTCACCTCCACCCTGTTCTTGGGCTTGAGCTGATTTTTCTTTTTCTTTTCTCTTTTTTTTCTTTTCCTTTTTTAAAATTTTTATTGGAGTATAGTGGATTTACAACGCTGTGTTAGTTTCAGGCGCACAGCAAAGTGAATCAGTTATACATATACCTATACCCACTCTTTTTTTTTTTAAAGATTCTTTCCCATATAGGCCGTTACAGAGTATTGAGTACAGTTCCCTGTGCTCTACAGCAGGTTCTTATTAGTTATCTATTTTATATATAGGAGTGGGTATACGTCCATCCCAATCTCCCAGTTTATCCCTCCCCACCAGCCCCTTGGTAACCATACATTTGCTTTCGATATCTGTAAGTCTGTTCCTGTTTTGTAGATAAGTTCATTTGTTTTGTTTTGTTTTTTATAGATTTATTTATTTTTGGCTGCGTTGGGTCTTCGTTGCTGCGCGCGGGCTTTCTCTAGTTGTGGCGAGCGGGGGCTACGATTCTTTGCGGCGCGCGGGCTTCTCATTGCGGTGGCTTCTCTTGTTGCGGAGCACGGGCTCTAGGTGTGTGGGCTTCAGGAGTTGTGGCACATGGACTCAGTTGTCGTGGCTCCCGGGCTCTAGAGCGCAGGCTCGGTAGTTGGGGTGCATGGGCTTCGTTGCTCCGTGGCACGTGGGATCTTCCTGGACCAGGGCTGGAACCCGTGTCCCCTGCATTGGCAGGCGGATTCTTAACCACTGTGCCACCAGGGAAGCCCTTGTGTTGTTTTTTAAAATTAGATTCCATGTATGAGCGATATCATATAATACTTGTCTTTCTGTGTCTGACTTACTTCACTCAGTATGACAATCTCTAGGTCCATCCATATTGCTGCAAATGGCATTATTTTGTTCTTTTTTATGGCTGAGTAATATTCCATTGTATATATGTACCACAGTTTCTTTATCCACTCCTCTGTCTGTGCACATTTAGGTTGCTTCCATGTCCTGGCTGTTGTAAACAGTGCTGCAGTGAACATTGGGGTGCATGTATCTTTACAAATTATGGTTTTCTCTGGGTATATGCCCAGTAGTGGGATTGCTGGGTCATATGGTAGTTCTGTTTTTAGCTTTTTAAGGAACCTCCGTACTGGTCTCCATAGCGGCTGCACCAATTTACATTCCCACCAACAGTGTGGGAGGGTTCCCTTTTCTCCATGCCCTCCCCAGCATTTATTGTGTGTAGATTTTTTGATGATGGCCATTCTGAGCGGTGTGGCGTGATACCTCATTGTAGTTTTGATTCGCATTTCTCTAATAATTTGTGATTTGAGCATCTTTTCACGTGTTTGTTGGCCATCCGTATGTCTTCTCTGGAGAAATGTCTATTTAGATCTTCCACCCATTTTTTGATTGGGTTGTTTGTTGTTTTGATATTGAGCTGCATGAACTGCTTATATATTCTGGGGATTAAGCCCTTGTTGGTTGCTTCATTTGCAGATATTTTCTCCCATTCTGAGGGTTGTCTTTTGTTTATGGTTTCCTTGCTGTGCAAAAGCCTTTAAGTTTAATTAGATTCCATTTGTTTATTTTCGTTTTTATTTTCATTACTCTAGGAGGTGGATCAAAAAAGATCTTGATGTGATTTATGTCGTAGAGCGTTCTGCCTATGTTTTCCTCTAAGAGTTTTATAGTGCGCGGCCTTACATTTAGGTCTTGAGTCCATTTTGAGTTTATTTTTGTGTATGGTGTTAGAGAATGTTCTATTTTCATTCTTTTACATGTAGCTGTCCAGTTTTCCCAGCACCACTTATTGAAGAGACTGTCTTTTCTCCATTGTATATTCTTGCCTCCTTTGTCAAAGATAAGGTGACCACAGGTGTGTGGGTTTGAGCTGATTTTTCTTACATGTTAGCCAAGGGGAGTTGGAGACCTGGGAGGCTGCCTCACCCATGATGGGCAGCAGGGCTCAAATCCCTGCACTGCCCCGGAATCGCTGGGTGGGCCCAGCATGCCCCTTCTCACCTCTGAGCCTCAGTTTCCTCATCTGTAAAATGGAATTGAGAAATCCTTATCTGCGTGTTCTCAGGTTGTTTTGGAGACTCCCCTGTGTGACTGGGGGGAAAGCACTCCATGAACACAGGCTCTTAGAGGCAGAAAGCCACAGCCTCTCCCTTGCATTGGCTTTGGCGGGCACCTAGCTGGGTAGAGCTGCACAGGGGCTGGGGAGAGCAGCTCCCCGGCTCATCCCTGGTCTGAGGGGCCTTCTGGCCTGAGGAGCCCAAACAGCCTTGCCTGTGGACCTTCACCTGGACCACACCAGAGTCTGGCCCTCCTCATCCAGGCAGGGCAGCCTGGTGGAGTGTGGAGAGGTTTTAGAGTCCAGCAGCCTTGGTTCAAATCCTGGCTCTGCTGCTTGGGCTGTGTGAGCCTGGACAGGCCACCTCATCCTCGGCTATAAAATGGGGGTGCTGATCCCCACCTGCTGGGGCACTGTTGTGTGCGACCAAGGGGCCAGCACTCTGGGTTTGTTTGTTTGTTTTTTAATTTTTGGCCGCACCGTGCGGCATGTGGGGTCTTAGTTCCCCGACCAGGGATCGAACCCCTGTCCCCTGCACTGGGAGTGCAGAGTCTTAACCACTGGACCGCCAGGGAAGAGGGGCCAGCACTCTGGATTGGAGAACATGTCCGGAAGCTGCAGCAATATCGTCAGCAGCTACTTCATCCCACGTCCTGACCCAGCGGGTGCACGCTGCCTCCAGCTCTGATTTTCTCCATCTTGCCTGAGCCGCCCATGGTGGGCACCCACCAAGGCCTCCACCTGGGTGTTTGGGTTTGTTGTTGTATGTTTTTGAGCTCTTGCTGTAGATCAGGTACCATGCTAGGCCTTTTACCTCATCACGGTTCAACTTCACAGCCCCCTGTGTAGCCTGAGCACTGGCCCCATTTTACAGATGAGGAAAGTGAGGCTCAGATAAGAGATTTGAACTCAGGTCTTGCCGGGTCCCCACAGCTGTGTTCTCAGAGAGAGTGAGAACCTAGGAGCCAGGAGGGCACAGCAGAAGGGACCCAGAGCCACCAGCCCTGGGTTTGGATCCTGCTCTGCTGGGAGACTGTGTTCCTCCCGGTGCATCACATCAGGAGGCCCATGATGGCAGTTTGTCCCATGACAGGTGATGGTAACACTGATTGACTGGTTAGGATGGAGACTTTTAGGTTTCTCCACTTTAAAGTTACTTTTGCCTTTGGAATGAATAAGTATTTTTAAGCCTATTGAAATATCTTCTTCCTCATCAAATTTTTGCCCACTACATTTTGCATCCATTGTGGTTTCTTGCCTGAATAAATGATTACTGACAGTTGCTAAGTGACAACTTTCTAATTCCAGCATTCCTCCCGTATTTATTAGTTTGCATTTTGTTCCCAGAAATAACTTTTCCTTTTCCCCCATTTATTTATTCATTGATTTGTTCATATCATTATAGACTCAGGGATTTATATTTCACTCAATGGGTTATAATCTATTCCTGTCTTTTATTTATTTTGATTCCCAAGATTGTGTCACATTTAGCCAGTGGGAGCCCTTCAAGCTGGTTCTTATGTTCTGTTGATATGTTTCCATCATTCTTTGAGCATCTCCTTACCTTTTGGCATGATAAGGTGCTCCCGACCCATCTTGAACCTTTCCTGCCCCAGCCCTGGAATCAACCATTTCTCCAAGGAGCCTGATTCCTTTTAGTGGAGAATAGTATTTAGAATCCAAGATCTGAGCACTAGGTGTGCTCAAGGCTACTGGGGTGCCATTACTTCTAGGCCCTCTCAGCAGACAGAATCAGGAAATCTAAGTATGTATGACTGTATGTACGTAGTCAGACACACACACACGTATTCCAGTCCAGCACCACAGGGTTCATGCTAGCCTCCTCCCTTTCCATATACCCTTCTGTTACAGGAGAAACCCAGCTCTTGAGATCTTTATTCACTTATTCCTGGAATACACAGAAGGTAGTCATGAGAATTGCTAACCCTAATCTGTGAAAAATCAGTATTCGTTTATAATTCTTTTGTCTTTAGCCTGAGGGCATCTTGTCACAATGCTTTGGAAGTTACTTAGGTGAGTTGTTTTCTCCTTCATAACCTGGGTGGTTATATTAATCATTTGAAATACAGTTGTTTTTTTTTTTTTTAGGGATCCCTCCCATTCTTGATTTTATTTATTTTTGAATATATAAAACATTAACATAGTTATTAAAAAGTCTAACCTATACTAAAAGAAATGCTGTGTGATTTTGTGTAAGTCTCTTTACCTCTCTGATCTTCAGCATTCTCATCTGAAATAAAATCAAGTTAACATTTATAGTCCTCATTTGGTGCTCTGCTGTGTGCTCTGTAGACATCAACACATTTTTAATCCTAAAACCAGTCCTACAGTGTAGGTACTGCCGTTACACCCATTTTACCGTTGAGGACATTGAGGCTGTCCAAGGTGCCACAGTTAGGACGTGGTCAAGCCTGGATTTGAACCCAGGCCAGACTCAAGTCCACATTCTTATCTGGACTTTGAAGGTTTGTTGGCGCAGAGTAGATGCTCAGAACACATTTGTCCCCGTCCAGCCAGGTCTGCACGGCTCCCGTTAACCAGATAAACACGGTGGGGTGGAGGTGGTTTGTGTTTGGCTGTGCTGCCCCTCACACCACCTCTGGTCTTTCTGCCAGGAGATTTCATGGAGAGCCTGCAGGACCCAGACCTGAATGTG